>NC_134700.1:278029041-278329041 GCF_043290135.1 Rhipicephalus microplus | reverse complement strand
AGGTTACGAGTCGATGCCGGTCATAGTCGTCGTGAGCCGTTCGTGATGGAAGAGCCTAGGCATATTTGTAGCTTTGAGAACGAAGGGAGAGGACATTGCAACAGAAGGCGACAAAAACACCGTTCATATTCCTATGCGACACGGACTTGAACAAGCGGCTGTAACAGCAATGTCACACACCGCGAAAGACAAGACTGGACTATGACTGAGTGTGCGAGCGTGCGCTGCTTAATGTGCTGTGTTTATCTCTCTTCCCTCTCTCCTCTCTCTTTTATCTACCCCATCTTCCTCCCATGTGCAGGGTAGCAAACCGGCTGCCTATAGGCTGGTTAACCTACCTGCCGTTCTTTTCCTCCTATTTTTTTTTTCTTTTGAGAACGACGGGAACGGGAGTGGTCATGCATTGCCGTGCAGAAGTGCCTATTACTCGCCTTAACTTCTATGCAGAAAGACGACGTTATACGTGAAAAAAAGCTAGGGATCAAATTAGCAACGCTTTATACCAAAAGTACTCAATATTTCCTCAGTGAATCGGCTAATGATATATTCAACATTATGGTTCCTTGAAGCTTTGCCTATAAAACAAAGCTTCAGCTAAAATCCTAAAATCGTACGCTTCAATTCGCGAAACGTTCTGACGCGAAGAATACTTGCATGTGCCAATTAGCCGTTGCTGGTGAGGGTCAATTCGTCCGAGAAGACGGTTCCGATAGCAGGGAACGCCTTACGAATAAAGAAAAAAGCGCTGTGTACTCAACCACTGGTTACCTTTGAACTTCAAAACTAAATGCGCTATGAGCTCGGTTTTGTGATGTATACCGTAGGTGAAACTAAGCCACATCTACATTGTGTGACACAATTCGAGGTAACGTAAAATATTGCAGTCCAAAAATGTCGGTCAACAGGAAATGTCGCTGGGACCAACGTTGTGCCTTCCTTGACAAAGACCTGTACAATACGCTAGATCACGAAATAAGCAACACAGCAGTTGGATGTTTTACACTGCGTCCGGTAGGATATGCACCTGTAGGACATGCACTCGATCACTCACTCATCCCTAACTCGTTCGCGCTCCTTAAAACACACTCACTCGCTTTGCAAAGGTGCAGTCCCGCACTTGCAAGTGATAACGCACGTGCATTGCGGGCTGCCAGTATTCTTGATTACTTCGAGTGCAGCGAGCTAAGCTGCCAACGAGAAAATGGCTGGTCAAATAAAGGGCTAGAAATTGTGACGCACACACCACCTCTCTTTGCCGTGCGTTTGGTGGTTCGGTGATTCGGTGATCAATAGGTAGTCACAGCCCGCAGCACCACTGTGGACGTTGTGTGAACAAATGATTGCGGTGTGCTTTCAACGAATCGGCTCATTTAAAGGCGATCTGTTATGTGCCAGTGTCAAAGACAAGTACGCTTTTTTCGGGTTGGAGCATCGGATCGGAAAACTTATACGGGCCCCTAGCTTATTCCTTGCCAAGCCAGACTTTCGTGTACGACGTGATGCGAGCTGCAGTACTTACAGGGAAAAAAGAAATAGCTCTACCCATAACGCGGTTGCTGCTTAGCTCGTAATTGTCGCAAAATTGAGTGATCGTGCGTAACGGAGTGAGCACGAACCACGAGTGATTCCCGCGAAAATTGCGAATGCAGATGCCTGCACGTTCCTTGCATCTGATTGTGTACTCGTTAAGAGACAGAAACGGCGACCGACGTAACTAGCAGAGAGTGCGTGCAGCACAGTCTAAATCTGGTTAGCTAAAATTGTTCGCGAGAAACACACCACCGTATCCGCTTAATTGCGCCGAATATCAGACGATAATCATGATGTGTCACGAAAGCAGTATACAGGGTGCTTGCATGCGTGACTTGCTCTATTGGAAGTGGTGTCCCAGGTATCGGGCCGCGTCATTCATTTCGGGTGATTGCTGTAGTGTACTTGTATAGATTTGGTCACCTGCAGTGGTCTGTGAAGCGGTAATCCGCCTACAGTTTACACGTACATACATATACATAGATATGATTTTCTGTCGCTCGATTAATCCCTCCGCAGGAACACTGTATAGTGTTCACCGTGATCGCTCTATATCTACTATTATTGCGGGCCATATTAGTGGTGGACACTGCGCAAACGGTATGCCGACTTCCAAACGCAGCTAAGAGTCGTGAGCCGTGACGCAGACCGTAGTTCTCGGGATCGCCTTTGTCATTGCTCACATGTAAACGTTTCTTCGGCAGTGAGATACTTGCGTTCAAGGAGCTGCCACTTATACATAAATGTTAATAAAAGATAGAAAAGTTTACCTATAGCGTTAGGCCTTATAACTTTAAATCAAGCTAGAGAAAATAAACCCCTTCGTGTTACGAGAAAAGCTTAGTCTGCGGGATAGCTCTAAATTATTTTCCTATTACATACAGTTAATAAACGGCCTTTAGGAAGTTCTCAGAATTATTATGTCGCACAAGCGCAATTCACAATGATTTTCGCGAATGTTCTCTTCCAGTGGTTTTCGCTAACAATATGCTCTGCTTCAGTACCGACTGTAGTTTTCTATTTTGCATAAAATTACACCTACACCCATCTGCAAAAAAAAAAAAAAAACGCTAGGCCTGCGCGTAAGGCGTAGTACAGTCACAACGAAAGCTACAACAGCAGCATTTCAGAGCCTTTCATAAACACTCATTAATTAACTAATGCAAGCACACTTGCTTGATACCCACTACAGCATTATTAATAAAAAAATTTGGTAGTAGAACGACATTCGCTAAGCTATTTTGTGTCATTCTTCTCAGAAGTGTGGTATCCGTTAAACACGTGCAATGAATTTTGCGGCAATCGTTCGTGCAGTAGCTGACGACGACTAGGAATTATGCGTGAAGTGGGTATGCTAATTAGTGGACAGGAACAAGCTTTTGTAATAGGTAGGAGCATTGAACGGTCTACTCGTTACGTTATTTGCATTGTGCGATGACTGGTTGTTCTTTCGCTCTTTTAAAATGTTCTTTCGCTCTTTTTAAATGTTCTTTCGCTCTTTCTTTAGCTCTTTTTAAATGCTTGCCTTAAAAAGGCTCTGAAAGGCCACTATTCTAGCTTTCGCTGTGACTGTGCTGCGCCTTCCACGTAGGCCTGGTGTTTCTTCTAACATTATTTGGGTAGCTGCTGCAAGCCCACTTGCAGGGTAGCCGCTACGCCGCAAGTAATGGTAACTTTTGTGTAGTAGGTAGACATTCTTGTTCTCTTTCACTTTTTTCTTGCGACTCATACCCACTGTGGGAGATTGGCCAGGTAATCGCTATGCCATCCTTTGTCATTTTTTGGAGAAGCGTCGTAGCCGCTATACACGTGCAAGAATTTCGTGCAACTTCTTTGTTGCTCTTGTTCTTGTTGACCTTCTGTTGTGGCTCATTTTTTTATGCTTTGGTTGACGACGGTGAAGAATTATGCCCGAAATGGTTGGTGCATTCGACGAACCATTCGTTACGTAGTTCACATCGTATCACGCCTGGTTGTTTCCTTTGCTCTTCTAAAACGTTTTCTTATTCATACTAACGCGATTACTTTCCCGACATCAAGCTTGCCTAAGGCTAGTTTGCCATGAAGTTCGAAGCAGCGCGTGGCTATGTGGTGGAATGCTGGACTGGCACGCAGGGGACCTGGGCTGGAATCTCAATGTGTTCGTGGTGTCTCACTAACTTTTCTTATTTAGCACGATAGTGGTTACGAACAGTGGTAGCGGCGAGGTAGAACGACGGCGCACTTTGCCCTTGTGATCTCATGAGAGCTTTTGCTGTAATACCGATCCTACAGTCGGTTGCAGCCCAAGAAAAAAAAATCACCGCCCGAGCACTTCGTACAAATGGGTAACCGGTGAAAGCTGAAACATAATGCTCCGGTCTTTAACAGTAGGTTCAACCCGAAGCCTTTCACAATTACTGGTTACATGTTCGTGCTTCTTAATGAGGTTAGACACATGTTTGGCTTGGGTTTACCACAGTGTTTATTTCATATGTGGCACGTTGCGCCTCGCATGATCCCTGTCATAAAGGAATGTAATGAGCGGATAAATGCGTTTCGCGATGCGTTAATCACCGGGATTGCTATCGAACCGCAGGCCGTCACAGACGTCGCAGACGAAGCCAGAGTGGCGAATGTGCTCCCGCAATCGTCACATTGACGCTGCTGTGCCCGCGACACCGCTTGTTCGGCGCGGCGTTGTCGCATCACGAGCTAACTCGGCGGTGTGGTTTGCAGGATCTGCCTACCATTTACGCTTGCACTTGTGTTCGAATTTTAGCGCGGCTTGGAAGGCTGTCCATTCATGGGTAAGCAGTTGTTGCCGGCACTCTGCCTCCCAGACCTGTTTTCGTGCCCGGGCAGCACACCATTGGCCCAGCGAATGCTAGCTCTTTCACGTTTCCCTTGTCGGCGCTCTTGTCCGCGGCTCACCCATGGGGAAGCTCTCAGTAGACACTGATGCGCGCATGCATGGTGCAACGGCAACGACGGTATTGGCAACGTCACTCACAGTGCAGCCAATTGCGCGCGTACTTGGGTACGACGCCGAGGACGACGTATCTGATAGCACAACCAATGCAGACAGCTGCTGACACCGATGCCGAAGGGTTCTTTTGTTTCTCCTAGCCATATATAGCTATCGCTCTAAAATGCAAGCTCGTCCCCCCGTACTGCGGCGCGCCTGTCAATTCTTTGTGCCAGAGCCGTGCTTAGTAGTTTCCATTTTATGTAGTTGTCACTGCTAGTTTAAATACTACACCTATTCCAAATTAAAAGTTTGTCATTCCTTGCTGAAATGTTGTACGGGCAGTGCTGAACAATACCCCGAAGTTCTGCCTTTCGAACAAAAACTAGCGACACAAACTTGTACCATTACGGGAAATTCACCTACATGAAATACGTGATGGTTGCTTGACGTCACGTAAACGAGCGATCGAAATTCGATCGAACATTTGTGAAAATTTTATTTGTGCGGGACAGAAACGTCTGGCGGAGCTTATAGATTCGTTTCTAGGTTCTAATAAAGTATAGTGTCGCTACTTAAATCAAACTAGGGCTATATATTCTGTAAGTCACTGTATATCGTACATCTCGTCTAATTTCTCTTCAAGGCCCTGTCAGCTAGCGCCGAATGACAAGCTTAGCGAAGAGAAAGCCCAATCCATTGCGGATTGTGTTACTCCTCTCGTCAGTTTTTGAACAAGGCCGAGCGTCAGGCATCCGTATTCCGTAGTCCTTCGTTTACTTTCACTATGCTCCTTAGAATTTTGTTATAGCTCGTGGCCCTCCTCGCGAGACGCTGAGAGGATTGATTCGGCTACCGGTCGCAGGCAGTGACAAGGACTTGGAGACACTTGACGTAGCACGTCCTTGGGTATGCGTTCGATTAGCAGAGGTGGCGTTGACGCTGCTGAACTTTCTTCTGCTGCAATTAATTATTTTAACTCGATAACTGGCTTCAGACATTGATTAGAGATGCAGGAAGGTGTGCTGTTAAAATAAATAAGCATAGCTCGCGATTTGCGCGTGTTAGTACGCAGCAATTGCACTGTCACGTTCAGTGGTATTTTTCACAAGTCGTCCACCACGAAACGAACGTTTTCAGAATTGCAGCAGAGGGTAATCAAGTAATGCTCAACTATGTGTGCATATGTTTTTCGTTCTTTTTTTTTCTGAGAAGCGGATCATTCTTCGAACAAAACTTATAGAAAGAGAGACAAAGGGAAAAACAGAAGCAGAGGAAAGGCAGTATTATTAACCAGACGAGGTAAGACTGCGGTGTGGTGGTAAAGCATACTTCCATACGGATGGTGCAACGATTTTACGGGAACTGCGCCCTTTTGTGTGTATTTTTTAATGTCCGGTGGCATTGTTGTGATATAAGTAAACCAAACGAGGTTTTCCGGTTTGTTACCCTGGATTTCGGGGAAAGATGAGGTCTCAAAAACAGCAAGAAGAAAATATATATATATATATATAAAGATAAATTTTGAAACGACTGACAGAGAGGGCTTTCCTGTTAAGGGTGTCAGTACCCCAGTGCTTGCACGTCCTTCAGACGGAACAATAAGTCTTGACGGTGTTGTAAAAATATTTCACTACTGGGGCGAATTGTCGAACTTGTTGAGCATGATAAAGAATGCATTGTCTCCTCTTCACGCCGTACTCTGGGCACTGGCATACAACATGATGCGTTCTGGACTCACACTACCGTATATCTATAGGTTATATATTGAAGCAAGACACGATTGTAGGTTGTCAGGGTAATCAAAAAACGAAAAATAAATTGACCACGCGAAGAACAAAGCAGCTATTCATACTATACGGCGCAAAATAAATTTCATTTGCTCGCACCTCTCTCGAAGCTCCACCTTTTTTTTGTGCTCTCTTTTCAATATTTTGTGGGCAGCTGAGCAATGCATAGAAGTGGGCGCCTGGCGCTTTTTTTTTTTTTTGCACCTCCGTTGAGCACCGAGGACACCGATATAACTGCTTATAATATCTAATGAAAGAAAAGGACTAGCTCCCATATTGTGACAACATATTGTCACGACGTCAAAACAGAGGTCTTGCCGCAGAAATTGAGACACCAGAAGCAGGTCGGTTCTTTTATTAGAACGCGCAAGAGAGTTCTTCTTTTTCATCCATTTCGTTGTACTTCATGGCACATGCACAACTGTCATTGTCTTTCTTTTTGACAAGCACGTGACATTTGCCTCCCCCCCGAAAGAGGCATCGTCCCGATGCGCAACTTAGGCGCTCTACCAGGCGTATGAAGTGGTCGCGTCAACTGGATAAATACGGTTTCATACGCACGACGTGTACGACTTCGGGTACGAAAACACATCATTCGCCAGGGGCTCAACAGAGCTCCACTTGTGATGTAAGCCGACTATATCACCTCAATTTCGGATCTCTGTACACGATCGCAACTCTACGTGCAGCCGTGAAGTGGAGCTGCCAGTCAGTCTATGACGAGAAGTGGGCGCTGAAGACTTGCGTGCATGCGAGTGCAGCCTCGCTCGGAAGTTCTCGGATGTATCGCTGACGCGGCAACGGCAAGCGTTCGCACAAGCAGCAGCTGCAATATCGTGCCGTGCCCGAGATTTCCTTCGCGCAACCCTTGCCGTCGTCGCCTGGACCGCTGCCAGCCAATAACTCCTTCACTCGCTCTCTATACGTGCTTCGAGATGGCGTCGAATAAACGTGTCGATTACAATTTGTCACGGGACATGGATCTGATAACCGAGATTCTCATTCCTTGTGTAAAAAATCCTTAGAGAACTTAGAGACTCCCGTGTAGGGGCGCCAAAACGAAATCAGTTTAATGGCTTATTTAATCTTAGATGTTCCCCCCGAATGCCGCTTTTAGCTATAGCGTTCTGTAACGAACGTGCGCAGCTACTCTGTCCAGTTTGCTCATTAACGTATTCCCCGACAAGGAAGCACCTACACAGAAAATCTTGTGCTTGCTTTTGAAGTGCCTGAAGATGTTCTTTATATACAAACGTATACGCTACACCGATTGCTGCTTCTGCTGATGTTTTGCTCGACTTCTTGCTGACAGAGGCTTGCCATGCAAGCTCGCTTCACTGTCGTTTCTCTTTTAAATAGTGATCATATGTTATTTATTTTACTTTGTTTTTTTTTACTGGAGGAAAGATGATCGTATACGGGCGGTTGCATACCTTATCTTCGCGAACGAATAGGTGAGCTTTTTTTTTGCCTTATTTTTTTCTATTACGCAGTGTGAAAGCCAGCTCAACATGCAGTGCCAAGCGTTTGTGCAACTGGCTAAAATCATTTGGCGCGTTTAACATCTGAACGCTCTCTCATAAGGTACAGAGTTGCAGTATCGTTATGCATCTATAATTAAAAAAAATAGAGGTTCTCCAAAATATTTCAGATAATTCGACTTGGAGTGCGTAGGGTACGTAAAATTTTTTAGGGGCGAAGCTCCTTATAGCGGCACCCGTTCGTCCCTCGTAGTCGTAGTGTGTAACCAGTCTCACATTTTGACCTCCAAGGTGGTGCCGGTGAGAAATTTCTCCTGTGCGTTGTTGAACAACAAAAAACTCGCAGCGTGCGCGTTAACTAAAAGTCAAATTCTCCTGTCTCTCATTCCCCCTTAGCAGCCATTGGCATGTACATTCGGCACTATCTGACAAGAAAGGGTTGCTACGTTATACTCGCTGGGCGTAACCTCCTTGGTTTTAGAAAGGTTTTAGCGAGCGTTGGGCCGCAGTGCCATGAATACAGTTAACTAGTATATACCATGAACTCGAGGTGGTTAAAGGTGGGAAATAGACCCGAAGCGCAAGTTCTAAGAAAGTGTGCGTGTGCCACCTCTCGTTTAGTCCTTGGAATGTCTGCTGGATGGCGGTGCATATGCGGAATATATGATGAAAATATGCGAGATGGTGGTACTTGGAGTGTTGACTAGATGGACGAACGGACACACAGACAGATGCATGGACGGACTCACGGATGGCTGCACCGACGGATGACGCATGGACGGACGCAGGCGCGGATGCATGGACGAACGCAGGGACGGACGCACAGATGGACGTGCGGACGTACGAACATACGCACGCACGGACAGGTGAATGGACGCACGGACGGTCACACAGGCGGACGCATAGACGGACGGAAGCAAGAACGAATGGACGGATGGATGCTTCGGCCCACTCTCCATCATTCACTCCGTGGATATGCTGTCATTTGTTTTGATGCTCTCACAAGTGATTTACAGCTTGCTGCTGTTCACGCGAGCTTCTATTCTTATTCGCACACACAAATTGTACCCGGAAGACACCGACCACGTGGGCGGGTATATGATTGATCTGGGATACGCAAGTGATTCTCGACACTTTTGCGGTGCGCACGGACGTCTGGGAGTCGTTTGATTTGCTCTAACGGGGCTAATTTCACGCCAGCATGAGCAACTCGCGATGGAAGTGCACAACCGTTATTAGAGCGAGTGTGAACAATCTTGAGGTTCCTATCGCGACGCGCGACACAGACCTCTGCAGTTACTGGAGCAGGGAACGGGAGGGGAACGGATTGTCACCGGGTCGGTCGTCAGCTGGGCGGACGTCTCATCGAGCTCGACTCGCTCGCTCTCGATTATAACCGACAGGTGCGACGGGAGCTGCGCCCGGGAGACAAGAGCAAAGCGCGACCATACAGAGCAAGGCTGTTCGATTAATCATTTCACGTTGCGTGAACGCGCCCCAGAAGTGAACGTTATCAGACGCATCCGTTATGGTGCACCGTGAGTTACGTTTTTGCTACGTCGTTCTCGAAATAACGTTCGTGAAAACCCGCAACCTTAATTGGATTGGCCCTGGCTCGAATCGCAATGCCAGCGCCGCACGCAGAAACGGAGTGCCGGCTAAAATAGGTAAACGCGCGAAGAGAAAGATTCGAAACGAGTGAAAAGCAGCGATGTCGCCAGCGTTCGCCAGTTCGGGACGTTTACAGTTGTACGCTGCTGGCTCAGTTCGACCGGGGCTTTTACTCAATGCCACGCTTGAGGGGTGGCCGCGCCTCGTTCTTTATTCGAGGCTCATGGAATCACTGACCTTAATTGAGAATCGGGTCCTGCCACAGTGGACTCGTCTTTCAGTATGTGCACGTTCTTGCTGTTTTGTGGCTTTAATGACTTTGCATAATTTTTTTGTCTTTTGTTCGTGTCCCGTTCTTCGTCCCCGCGTGCACCTTGACGTGTAAGAGTTTTCTTCATCGTGGCTACGCCCCGTTTAATAGAAAGAAAGAAAGAAAGAAAGAAAGAAAGAAAGAAAGAAAGAAAGAAAGAAAGAAAGAAAGAAAGAAAGAAAGAAAGAAAGAAAGAAAGAAAGAAAGAAAGAAAGAAAGAAAGAAAGAAAGAAAGAAAGAAATTATGAGCCACGACGTTGAAGAATGGGAGATGCATTTTCTTTGCCGAGATAAGGTGGCGGCAACGGCGGAGTCCGTGCTGCACCCGTCAAAGAGCCCACAGCGTCGTCGGCGGTGTAACTAATTTATGGTCGCTTGTCCTGACTTTGATTTATCGGAAATGCATCTCTCTCACCCACCGAAGCGCCTGCGGCCGCGAAAACTTGCACGGTACGGTGACGGCGTATATAGCGGCCAGATTGATCTCGTTACTCTATGAGCTTCGATAGCATTAGGCAATCGCGTCTGACCATTGTATGTACTTTGTCCTTGTTTAGAAGGTGAAACATTCTCTGACGTATGAACTGAGTTTGAACTCACAAAACTTCTCTTTCGTAAGGAGCCTCTCAACCATTAACTGAGTCTGAAAAAATATTTTAAAAAGACAGTAGTAGAAAGTCAACCGTATTGACTCGCCTATACTACGCCAACACTGCCTATTTGTTGGCTGGATTTTTGATAGCCAGTGTGTAATTATTGTTGGCTGCACACTCAATGCATATATGTTGGTTATATGCGTTTACAGCAAAGTAATATTTCAGTTTTTACTTTGTGGTACGCCTCTATATTAGTTCATGAAATGCATCTGAAGTTACTGATGTTGCACTTAAAAAATATTCAAGTAATTTTCATTTTAAACACATATCTTCAACTATAATTTAAACGTATGTAATGCGCGTCGGTAATATATTTCCACTAATCCTGTTGTTCTGTCAGTCTGTGCGCATTTTTAAAATATATTTAATGCCTTTTTTTTTTATCCTGGTACAAATGATGCACAGTAAAAGTGGCAATAAATTGTATCTCCGGTCCCAGCACCTGTTCTCGGTTGTAAAAAGCGTCCTTCGCGCTGGCAAGAAAGCTTTAATGTCAGCACATCTATTCAAGCGAGACCTCTGTTCTGAAAGACGCTTGCTGCGAGCGCGGTCTCGTGGCGCGATCGCTGGATCAGCTAATTACCGTTATGACGTAATTACTTTTTGCAACGAACAACGTAGTTGAAGGGTGATCTAAAACATGTTTTTCTTGTTTCGAGCATTGCAGCATGTTCCGATTCACCAGTGTCTCGCGATTCGAGTGAGGCGGTGGAACACGCCAGCAGGGGTTTCCAGAAAGAAAAAAAAAAGTCATTAAACAGACAAATAAAAAATAAAGCACGGAGAAAACCCGGCACGCAGCTACTGGAAACGCACTAGTGCACCTTAATTGACGTTCACGTCGTGCGCGATGGACCGTTTATTCGGTCATCTGCGCCCGGGAGTGATATGCGCTTCCATACAGTGAGCTAGTTTTAGCGGTCCGAGGTGCCCCTATACACGTCGGAAGGTGGCTATAAGACGTGCTTGTTTCGTCCCAGCGTGTACAAACGTTGTGGTTTGCTCAGTAAATGGCCGGGTCTTTAAATGGGACTTTCGTGCGTGCTCACGCATGTAGCTGCCGGTCTGTCGTTCAGACGAAGCCCAGAAAGAAACCTCCCAACCTCGCTGCTTGAAAATGTGTCAGCGTTGTTTTTAAGCGTCCTGTTTTGTCCACGGCAAGAAAAGGGCTAAAAAGGGTATTTATTATTCTTTAATAATATTTTATAGTCGTTCTGTCATCTAAGTTTGGTTACCTTAGAGTGGATGGTATTGTTTACCCCCCAAAATATAGCAGTGCCATATAAATAACTCAACAATGTTATCTTAGTGCGTTTTATCGTTCGCTATAGAACAAATATTTCACTTTGGGTTATCGAGGCCGAGTCTAATGAAGTCATATTTAGCACGCCCTGTTTTTTTCTAATGTGCCACCAGTGTTCCCAGTGCGCGGCACACACTGTACAGCGTGACCAGTGCCTCCCAGCGCACTGTAAGATACTAGAGCGTTGCAGTACAGTGTGGTCCAGAGTCTCCCGTTTGCTTTGTATCACAATGGGACACACTGTGCGGCGTTTTCACTGTCACCCCGCGGAACGCTGTTTTTTTGTTTTTTTTTTTTCAATAGGAGATGAGATATTTCTTTTCTCGCACCACTTCTACCAATCCTCTAAGCCTTAACCATTAACTAAAGCATACGCCAAGCAAGAAGTTTGCTCTTACGAGCACATGCTGTCCTACGGTCATTCTGTGAATACACACTGTTCATTGCGACATTCACACTTGCAGCAGTTATTCAACGCAGACGCCATCCAATCGGGGCGCTCGAAATATTCGCGCATTATGTTTCGAAAAGCAGTCATCGAACGAGAAATAGGACTTACAAACGCAGAGCTGTCGATGACTTTAACCCTTGCATGGCAGGTGTATGTGTACGGGTAGCTGGAATACAGCACTGCAAAGGTAACTATAGCCTCACCGCATGCGTTAACCAGTGAGTTTGCGAGGGGATTGGGTATCTCATCTGCATGTTCGAAGTTCTGTCTGTGTTACGTTTTGTAGCGCTTTATTGAAAACAGGAGGCCGGAGAAAGAGTGCATTACGATAATAACATCGTTATATAGTTTATGTGGCAGTGCTATATTTTGGGGGAATAAGCAAATTCAAGTAACGCGAAACCAACTCTTAATCAATGCATGCGTATACGCTTACGAAGGCAATCTTTGGCGCTCGGTCGGCCTTTGCGCTCACTTTCCGGCCGAAGCCGCGTGATGTTTCAAGGTCAAGCGCCCCTGAGGGATGCGGTGACGAGACCGCCGCCGCTCGTTAAGGAGAGAGACAGGAGGGCAGTCCGTTGGTCAAACGGAAACGCGACGCTCCCCCGGTGACGGACAGTGCGGTCAAGCGTGTTCGCGATGCTCCTGCGTGGACCATCGCAGCCACGCTGCATGTTCACCGCGTGCCGCCCGTTCTCTCCGGGAAACACTCCTTTCCGCGTCTGCGTAGACGAAGGCTTCGTCTACGAATGGTCCTTTATACGTTAAGGTCGATGGAAATGTACGGTAATTCAAAATGCACGCCTGATTGTTCCGCACTTTTGCTCACTGCCTTCATGGGAGAAGCTTCGAGCGTGGCCACGAAGTTCGCATAACGTCTTTCTCTTTCAATCATTATTTACCTCTCTCTTCTCGAAACCTTTTAATGCCATTCCCCATCTCTATACAGGGTAGAATGCCAACGCTCTATAGCCGCCGGCAAAAATCTGTTTATTTTTTTTAATACAGTCTCTCTCTATGTTATGGATGGCCGTCTGAAGTTTCTACACTGTAGTGTACAAACTCCCGAGCTATATCTCGCCTGGAATCAATTACATCCAAATGTAAACACCATAGTTGTGTATAAAATACGGATTTCAAGTGCTCAGACCCCGCCGCGGTGGTCTAGTGGCTAAGGTACTCGGCTACTGACCCGCAGGTCGCGGGTTCGAATCCCGGCTGCGGCGGCTGCATTTCCGATGGAGGCGGAAATGTTGTAGGCCCGTGTGCTCAGATTTGGGTGCACGTTAAAGAACCCCAGGTGGTCGACATTTCCGGAGCCCTCCACTACGGCGTCTCTCATAATCATAGGGGGTTTTGGGACGTTAAACCCCACAAATCAATCAATCAAATATATTTCAAGTGCTCAGAAAAGCGCTGCACGTTTCAGCTCCTGCCAACGGTGGCCACATTTCGAATGTGGGAAAATTCGAGAACTCTCGTGCTTGCGTCAACATGGCGTGTCCACAGTATCATTGAAGTGCACCTAGATGAAACAATCGCAACTGGTTGTAATATAAGTAGATGGTCACAACCCAGCGTTGAGCTTCGATATATTAAACACCATAATCTAAATTTCATCCTCGAAGGTGTTGCGCATAGCTGCTGGCCTGTGCACGTTCCGCGAAACGCCACTACGAAGTCTTCGATTTGATTCTTGGCCTTCACGTGCCAAAGCCGCGATAATATTATCACACACATTTAAATGGGGGATTTCGTACTGTTTTTTGAACTCTCTGCACTATGCAACGGTCTGCATCGATTGTACAGTTGTCAGTGTCCTCGGCTGCTGACCGGAAGGTCACGGGTTCGAACCCAACCCCAGCGGTCGCCTTTCGATTGAAGCCAAACGCTTGAGGCCCGTAGGCTGTCTGTTGTCATTGCAGTTAAAGAACGCCCAATAATCGAAATTTCCGGAATCCTCCACTGCGGCGTACCTCATTATCACGCTGTCATTTTGGCACGTAAAAGGTCCAGATATTATTTTTATATTTTCTTCCTCTCTGTAGGTGCCATAACTCCCAACCCTGTAAAACAGCCGCAGCATTTGAAAAGCTTTTTGTCGTCTGTGTGAGTGATTTCTGAAGGAAGAGAAAAAGGCACCCAATTTCTGTCTGCATCGTGGGCGACACGGTGCAGTGCCTTGTAGGGAATGGGATAAGGGGTTAAATAGAATATAAAGATAAATATAAGTAGCCCATCTCGACAAAGACGAAGATATAGAAGACGACGCACTCGTCTCATACGAGTGAAGAAACGGGAGACAAGACAGAGTAAAGATTGGGGACACCGTTGAAGGAGTCCGAGGACGGGGCACCACTCGTCCAGAGCTGCACGGCGTCAGAAGACCGCGGACGGCGGGCCGATCGACGAGAGCTGCGCTGGCGTCAGAGATCCCGGGTGGCACAACCGTTCATCACGGAATCCAGCGAGCGAGTCTCCAATTATGTCTTTTCAACTATAATAGTGATTTATTCCGCATGCATTTTCTCACTTCAGTGTTACGCGTTCAGTATTATTGGGTGATGAATGGCGCGCGCGCGCTACCAGCTTCACATAGAGTTTTTTTTATATATAAAATAGGGGACAAAAAAAGAACACAATCGACGCAGGCAACAATTTTCGTATCCTGTCGAAGAAGATGACAAAACTGTGCAAGCTCTTTTGTATTGTGCAAGTTGAAGTGACGCAACTGCGACCGCAAAAGCTACAGCCCGAAATTTGATTATGTCAATAATATTTTTTTTTTGTAATGAGAATTCGTATTAGAAAGTTGAAGCCATGAAAAAGACAAGTTCACTTGTCGAAACGTAGGATCCGGCACTCACTCTCTGTTTACGAGTTTCTCATATTACGTTAATAATTGCCCCCCCTTCCAAAAAAAAAAACTTTTGCAATTAAGATACGACAACTTTGCATATCTCGCACCAACAACTATGCAATCCCTCATCGTATACACTATAACACACTCTCATAAACAAGTGAAAGAACAAACGAAAAAAATATTGTACATGTTCAATCACGTCGCGCCTAAAGGAATATCCCAAACCCTAAAACAAAACGTCACACACCTGGCTCAGTTCCAACAGCGTAATTTCTTTTTAATCTGTAGAGGTTTTGCTACAACTGCGGTTATGTGGGTTTTCAAGAAAAAAAACAACAACATATAAATGCAGATTGCAACATTTATATGCGACGAATACGTTCGCGATACTTCCACAGTACAAGTAAACTAGAATAAATAGCCAGACTATCCGCTTTCTGTTTAGTTGATCACGTATGCAAATCATGCACGTGTTTTTTATATTGCTGTAGGGATTCAACTACATGACACTTCCATCTATCGTCTTACGTACTCTGTCTGGGCTGAATTTATTTTTTCTCGCGTTTGCTGAGTACGAAAGACAATAACAGCGTAAGTGCGTTTCGACATTTAGCAGGGCTTTTTCGAGCACCGGTTACATTTGTGTGGCCGAGGGCGACATTAAAAGTGGCGACAGCGCGAGCACTCCACACATCGCGTGCATCATGACGCTTTCACTGCACGACACTTCGTGTAAATTGCGATGAGCTGCCGGGAGAGACGGAATCGAGAACGGTTGCGAAACGAAAATCGGACTGTAGCGATGGATTTTTCCCCGCGTTTAGAAACAGCAGACACTTAAACTCGCGCACATGCAACTAAAAGGACATTTTCACTCACCACAAGTACGAACGTTCCCAGGAGTTCAGCGATCACTTCACGCACGAGGGCGTTCTTGATCTTCACACTGTCCAACATCGTGGGTACTCGCGCACTTCACAAATGCAGGGTAACCCGTTTGCAGCAGGCCGGGAAATTTGCCCCCAAAAAAAAGTATAGCGATACTAAGGAACTGTCGTTCTCCTGTGCGTGTTAGGAGAGATGTTTCCAGGCACGGCGACCGAAGTAACGGCCCCTCCTCTCTCTTACACCTTGAAGCGCGAATAAAATTAATGCGACGTTCTTCGTCGTTGCGAACACGAGGAGAGCAAAACGAGAAAGAAAGACAAAAAAAATAAGATGTAGGTGAGATAACGAAGACTGACACTGTCGTCGCCTGTACGCGACGCGAGAGCCTTCGCGAGCTGCGCGAGAGGTGTAATCTAGATTTGCCGGCGTCGTCTGCAAGTGGTTTCGTTTTTGTATCGCAGAACGGCCGCCAGTCAAGAGCCCGTGAGAAAGGAGGATTCGCTCGCGCTGATTGGTTCGCGGGGCGGTTACGTCACTGGGCGACGTAACGGTACGACGCGCGATCGCCTGTGCGCGCTCCGGTTGCCTTTTCTTTCAGACACAGCTGCACTGCGATGTTGCGCGGCGACGCAGATCGCGTCGAGCCGTGTTCGGCGGTGAAGGTACCTTTGCAGGAGAACCAGCTCGGCTCCCGAGGCAGTAAATTGCCAATTAATGACGTTCTTGCGGCGCGCCCTTTAATTATCGTAATTTAGGTAATGTGGCTCACCTTGATTTACATTTTATTAGGTGTGGAGTACAAATTAAAGCTCATCTTGCAAAATACTTCGCAGATTAAGTCATCGAACTATTTTTATACGCGGCTTAAAAGGAACGTGTTTTTCACACGCACACTTCGAGAGAATATTATAAAGTGGTACGAATTCTCCCTACTTTCCCAAAGGAAATTCAGAATTATCTTTTTTATTCGTTACTTATCTTTATAATTGGTTGCACAGTTTCACTGACAATGCGCCAAGTATGAAGATTCATCTTAAAAACAATTATAACGTAAAATACATCTGTAAATAAAGGCATTCTTTAAATATAGGTCCAGTATAATTGGCTGCAATATTTAGAACAATTCTGCGGTAATAACACGGGCTTTCGTTCATAAAAGCCCTAGGCTGATGACACGCTGCTTTCGATAATAGTATGCGAACGCTGTAATTGGTTACAAACAAAAGATAATCGGACTTGTATTTTTTGACCCGCCGATATAAATTGCTGGCTATGCTTCTGGCGGCCAGTCGTCTGCGAAGATTCCTTATCAAAGACAACACTCTTTTAATGCAGCCCAACATCTGATAACAGTTGTCTGCTTCGTTTCGTAGTCCATAATTTCACGTGCAATCAGGTTGTTGGCGTCACTTCAACGTATCCAAGTGCGCATACAGCTCTTCAGATAACTCTGAGGACTTTTGATGATGATGTATGTCTAGAATTTGGTGGTTTTCTTTATCTTTACGCACTCCACTCGTTCGGCTGCAGTTGAGATTTTGAATTGCGACAGCTTCAAGTAACTCGATTTTTCTGGTCCATGTCGTTGGACCTGCTTGGCCCAGGATAAGATAACGCACGACAATAGTAAAGGAGGTATGCGGCGTAGACTTGGATTCGGGCTCTAGAAGGACCGATAAGTTGTGCATACTGCATGCTAGTTTTACGATGACGTAAAAGCTCCTGCCCTACTTAGACAGGGCATTCCAAACATAACACATAGACTGCTATGCTACCGTCTACATTAAAGGTGACGAGCAGGATGTGCTGCTTGTTTTCACACGCCTGCTCTTCTTTCCCCTCCTTTACCATATTTATTTCCCTTTCCCCTCCCCTTATTCTATAATAGCAAACCGGATGCTATAATACTGGTTCAGCTTCTGCCTTACCCTAATTTTCATCCCAATCTCTTTCTACATTGAAGAAAAAAATTTTGCTTATCGCTTTTCATGGGTCATCAACGACTTACAAATATTTCGTATGGTACGTGTAGTTAAGGTGGGTTTATAAACACAACTGCTTCTTTCTCTCATTTCTGAAAGTACAGTGCACAAAAGGCACGGATGAGACAGCAGACAACACAAGTGTTTTGACATCTACAAACTTGTCAGTGTATTTCACGCTGCCTTCAGTAGAGCAACAGAAGAAGATCGAAATTACAAAAACTTGTTCATTCATCTTTGCAATGATCAACGGCACCACAAGTGATTGTTGCATGCATGACAACATATAAGTAGAGCAAAATCTTTGCCGTTGTCCATTCTTCAGCGCTCCAACCATTGCCCGAACCAAAAGCTATGGCTGCCTGGAACGCGCTTCTTGACCCAACACAAAAAGAGAAGTAAACAAAAAAAACGATGACAATGACGTTAACCATAAAAATTTTGTTTGGCTACCATAATCAAACAGGGGGGAATATGGGCATAAGAGAATCTGTGCATGTAAACGGACCGCACCACTCTGAATGAAGCCAATCGTCTTTAAAGAAGCACGACGATCGATGGTCTTCTAGTAGCGTCTGTCAGTACAGTAGACGATCCACCAAGCCAAGACAGTGGCTGGCATTGGACTGCGACGATTGTCTTTGTATATCAAATCTAGGACACAGTGGCAGAATAAGGTTTTCGACGTTCTTCACTTAACCCCCGAATACGTCTCATGCAACACATTGAGTAATTCCAAATTAGCGTTTCTAAGGGGATCCCATGAGGGACCCGTTTTCAGCGAATCATTTTTTTTTTTTTTTTGCGGGTCGATCGCAGAAAACAATCATCATCATAAGCGGCTATGTGACGCAGACATTGGATCAATTTTTTCTACTCGCCACTGGTCCACTAGAAGTGGAGAAGGCGACAGTTAGCACAGCAAATGGCTGCGAAGCGACGGTGACGAGTCGGTGACCCCGAGTACGTACTACGAGAGTACGTACTAGGGAACGGGAAAGTACGTACTAGGGAAAGAGTACGTACTAGGGAACGTACTAGAACGGGAAAGAGTACGTACTAGGGAACGTACTCTTTCCCGGCAATGTCGGTAACGTCGGCTGAGCGACGGCCCCGAGGCGATGGAAGCCCTATACGCCAACGAAGACGTTCCCGTAGATCTGTGAGAGGTGCCAATGCCTTGAGTCAGTGTGAGGTTTCGTATCTAGATCTATGTATACTGCATGGTAGTGAGAACGGACGACAAGCAGACGGGGACAAGCGCGGACTATCAACTGATGGTTTATTTCGGACACACCACATATATATCACTGAAACAGGAAAGGAACAAAACAAAGGTTCGTTGTTAATTTCTTTTTTTTTTCTTAAACCACCCCCTTTTTTTTCACCCATCGCCTCGTGGGAAGTTCACGTGCCCCATGATGCCCTCTGGGAAAAAATAACAAAACAGCAACAACAGAAGTGTTCCACAGTAGCCTCCTGGGCTTCGAGTGGCGCTGACTAGCAATCCTAGCTACTGAGCACACTTAAATACTCTACAAAAAAACAAATAACGAGGTAGTGCCCTCTGTTGCAGCTTAAACGCATTGGAGCAACGAACTAGTAATTCGAAGGTTGTAAGTTCGGTTCCCACCGACGGAAAAGTAATATTTTGTCAATTTTATGTCTTTTTTTATTTCAAGTGATAATCATAACAATGCAGTTGAGAAACCGCGAATAATGCCCCATATGCTTTCCTTGGCTTGGTTGTTGACTTGGCTTGGTTTTGCATAAATGAGCGCTTAGTAAAGTTCAGTAAAGGTGGCTACTAACTATATTATCGCCTTCACTCTCAACATCATCAAAACATTCTCTCTACTTTCTTTACGACCCCCTTTCCTTACCTAGCACTGAGTAGCAGGCCAGAAAATTGATTCAGGCCAACCTCTCAGTCTCATAAGAAAACCCATCTCTCTCACACACAGAACTGACGCAAAAACAATACCTCGCGTTGATGCAGCCAACGGGGAAGTTGGACTAACAGAAAAGAGTTGAGTTCCTTTTGAGAAAAAAGAAAGGCAAAGAGGAAATCAAAGGAACATATGCAAGGTTATAAGTACAACAAATATTCGGTTTGCTGCCCTAAACTTGGTGCAAGAAAAATATCTATAAAAAATATGAAGGGAGCTAGATTGAAATGTCATAAGAAAGCGCGTACGCGGCTTCATACATTGACTTTACGTCTAAGGCTAAACTGTTGAAAGATAGATAAAAAATAATTGGTCCATTTGCTGAGGACTTACAGTTCTAAGCACGTTTGTGAAATTGTCTTAACACTTGCGGGTTGTTCGAAAGGCTGTGATATTAATTTTTGCTTGATCACACTGCTTTGAGTTATAGCATGTGCACTATATCGGTCCTTTTTTATGCGTTCCCTAGCTCCCTCTGTAGCGTTTTGCTTCATTTGCCCCTATTTTTTTGTAATTTCTCTCTCTCTCTTCGCAACATTTCTTTTTAACATCTTTTATTCCCTTCACCCCTTTCCCCAGCACAGGGTAGCCAGCCGGTCTAAGAACTGGCTAACCTCCCTGTCTTTCCGCTTAAACTTTCTTCTTCCTCCTCTTCCTTGCCCCTATTCAAAGCAAAGTGCAGCCAGTCGGGTGCAGGCTATCATCGAGGCTACCTTACTGAGTGGCTACACATCAATGAGCACCATCAGTAGATACGTGGACGAGTCACCTCTCTCTCTCTCTCTCATTTTTCTTTATTCCCCCCCCCTGTGTAGTTTAGAGCCAATATGGTGTCACCACCAGTAGCGTCTTGTTTCTTTGTTTACACGCATATCTCGTGACCAAGTATAGCCCTGCCGACACGGTACGTTTATCGTGTGCCGAGACACATTGAACAGCGATTTCCTGACGTATTTCATGTCCTCGCGATTTCATAGCGGCCTTGACTGCTGTTATCCCACCCTTATCCGAGTGACGCTCCCAGTACGACAAGTGGCGTTCCTTCGTCTATGTTGACTAAAGATAGAGAAAAAAAAACGTTGCGAAAGATAAAGCACCTCCTTGAGAGTGCGTCTCCAAATGCCCGGTGCTCTCCGCAACATTTTGTGTGAACTACCTGCTCGTAAAAACAGTAGCGCACATTCACGCGAGGCTATTCCAAACTTTTTTATCGCGGCGAATTATCTGCAGATGTGCAACTACACTTTGCGCCATCCGTAGGTTCCCCTCGCACCTAATGCAATGTTCTCGGAACGGAGCGAGCAAGCAACATTCTTGGCAACAACGACGCCACCACTGTTGCCGATTTAACTGAAGGTTAAACTTGGGAGCCTCTCGGCTGTTATTGGAATAGAAACATGATGTGGACACTCCTTATGGAACCCATGGAGAAACTTGACCTGAAGTCCCCTCGCGCCTTTATGCAATGAGTTAAGATCACACGTCCAAACTTTAGTCATCCAATAAATTACGCGCGTGCTATATCACTGTCTGTAACCCGTGTTCAGTTTTGTAAGATCCGTTCACATTAAAGCTAATTTGTACTTAGCTCGCTGTATTACTTGTCTGCAAATGCTGGGAAAGCCTCAAGATACCCTACCGCGATGCGATAAAGAACCTGCATGAGCAAAAGCGTTCTTACGTTACCAAATTTGGTAAGGGGAGATTCCAGTTAGTCACGAATCCAAACGTAGCCCCAAACTTTAAAACAGTGCTATACAGACATGAATATAGGACACCAGGCTGTTAAACCGTGTTTGTCTGTTTTTATTCTACTGTTCTTCATCAACTATACTCAACGTCCAAGTCAATCGGCAGGCCACTGAGCTTACGTACCTTAGAGAAGAGGGCATGTTGGCTTTATCTGTTTGCCTTGTTGTTGTCGTCGTCGTCGTCGTCGTCGTCGTTGTTTTTGTTGTTGTTGTTGTTTTTGTTGTTTTTGTTGTTGTTGTTGTTTTTGTTGTTGTTGTTGTTGTTGTTGTTGTTGTTTTTGTTGTTGTTGTTGTTGTTTTTGTTGTTGTTGTTGTTGTTGTTGTTGTTGTTGTTGTTGTTGTTGTTGTTGTTGTTGTTGTTGTTGTTGTTGTTGTTGTTGTTGTTGTTGTTGTTGTTGTTGTTGTTGTTGTTGTTGTTGTTGTTGTTGTTGTTGTTGTTGTTGTTGTTGTTGTTGTTGTTGTTGTTGTTGTTGTTGAATATCACGCACTCAAGGTAAACAATATTAAGTGTGCCACTGATTATTTTTTGTTCTTTTACTCTTCTTAATTTTTCATATGTTTGTCCGTATCTTGTATAATACTATGATATTGGGATAGCCGGCTCTACCTAACGTAGTCTACCTTCCTATATATTTTGCATGTAGAAAAAAAGAGATAACTCATACTTGCTGACTGTGGCAAGTATACGCCACTGTCATGGTTGTAGAAAACACCAAGGTAAAAAATAGATGTGTTATACCCAAGGTTACCAAGTGTAATCAAATGTGCCATGGTCTACACGCCGCATGTGTGCCCCTAATTCCCGATGCTCAGAACTATGAACTTTGCGCCATTCCAGACAACAAAAATAATAATTTCAATACAAATATAAAAAATAAAGCCTCTTAAAATTATATTCAGGTCTTGCAGAGTAAAATATAGGTAAAAAAACCTATAAGGCACAAAGCACACAAATGTGACTGAGGTTCTTTGTGACAAATACTCATGCTGTCTGCGGCAAAGAGTATCTTTCCTTCGTTTCACCACATAGCAACATTGCGGCCCCGCTTGCTCCCTCTCTGCTTCTCCATCCTTTCGTGTCGCATCGAGAGTCCAAGAAACGCGCGCGTTTCGACACGCGTGTGTCCAAAGCGAAGAAAAAAATAGCGGGGTCGTTGCGACGCAGATGAAGCCTGTTCCGCGAAAACTTCCTCGGACACGGCACGGAGCCAGCGGGGCCGCGCAGTGCCGTGAAGCGGACTGCGAAGCGGCCCGGAGAGAAGCCGTGCTTCGACCACGAAGCGGCGCTCTTTCTGCCCGCCGAGAGAAGCACGGTTTCAAAACCAGGCAGTACAACGTGTAAAGCGAACGAGGATATGGGGGGTATTATCGGATGCTTCGGAGATGCCCTGTAATGCCGTTAGTCTAACCACGTTAGACATCTAGGCAGGAAAAAAACTCCCAAGCATTTCCCCGAGGGTGAACATGGTTAAGTGCGAATACACGGGTTGATGCTATGAGGTGTACTTATTAATTCGCGCTATTATATTTATTAATCGCACTATGGTGCCTTTATGGTGTAATGGTTCCTGGGAATCGCAATTTGATCACACGGGGGAGTTTACGTTAACTCACTGGCGAATGCCAACGGGTTTTAACTTTTCTCCCCCTCACGACCCGCTCTCGACGGGAGACTGAGAGAGAAGGCGGGCGCGCGAGAGAGAGGGGTGCGCGCGCAGCTGCAGCGAGCGAGGAGAGCGGAGGGGCGACACCGATATCAGCGTCGCGTCCGTGGCTTATTCGGTAGAGCGTCGCGCTGCGGCCCGCCAAGTCCTCTTTCTTTTAAAGATAGAGAGAAGACAGCGGACGCCGCCGACGGCGGTGGATGGTTTGCGGTCGCTTATAAAGTGTATTCGCACTTAAAAATTGAAAGAGAAATGTAAACACGGCTTGTTCGTACTTCAGTCGTATGACATGACGGCTGCATAAAATACAAGTAGTATGAGTCAACAGATCGGCCTGAACAGAGCAATTGGTACATTTGGTCTACGCCGCTCCTAGTGTTAGAATTAATTGTAAACGACTCGCTATAGCGATCCCCGAAACGCAAATTCTCGCCCATCGAACAGCATCAGTATTCGTCACATCTGTTTGTTTTCTATTGCAAATGTTCGTTTTTCATCCGAAGATACAGTAACAGTTCTTGCGCATTATATATGGGCCTTTTTTCGTGGTTGCTCTAATGATATTCTATAAGACTTCATGAGTCTAATGGCAATTTCATTGAATCGGGCTTCGCATTGATTCCAAACCGGATATCTCCCAATACTCGAAATTTTGCTGTTTATTTGTGTAAGGCTATGTACAAGCAATGATGAGAAAAAAAAAACGTCTTGTTTTCTCAATGACTATGGAAAACGTCGAGCTTGCGCCAACGGTAAGCCTTCTCAGACAGTCAGCTCATTCATCAAGGTGAGCCGACCGACTGTGCTGACCAAAGCAAAAACGCCTATATGTACCGAATCTGCGTTGCGAGTGTCCGAGGTAAAACAATGCGCTCCACGATAAAGGGGCCATCAACTCAAGTTTCATGTTTGTCAGAACTGATTCCTTTCGTCGTTCGTTCATGTATCTCTCCGTCCATCATTTATTCTTAGTCCATTCCATTGTTCTGTGTACAAACCCGTGTGACGGTGGTATACCGCCAGCTCAGCTACATTGCTAGACGTTTACGGTGCGGATAGCAAACATTTTTGTGACACGGACGCGGGCGCGTAGATGCATGCGTGAACGTTGACACAAATACCACAGTACGCGGCAATACTTTCCAACTTCGCGCTGTTTCTTCTGCCAATCTTTGAAAATGTCATAGTGCCCGCAAGCCTGATTATAAAAGTCGATCTGACTGAGATCTGAGATTGTTTCTACCGACCTTATATATATATATATATATATATATATATATATATATATATATATATATATATATATATATATATATATTGGTTAGACCATCGAACGCGTTATTCGAAGGTCGTAGGTTCGATTCCTGCTCACGACTGGTTATTTTTGATCCACTTTTCTTTCTTCTTATTTACATTTCATGGGTTCTAATAACTTCGCCTGTACATTTCTTGGCATTACTGTCTGTTAGATCTCATTAATATTGTGTTAAAACACGGAAAAACGAGCCCTTAGGTATACCCTTCTTTCCCTTATTTCATTGAACCAGGGTATCGTACTGGCAGACTTGGTGTGTTTGGGTTGTATAAGAGGGACAATTAATCAGCTGCCCACTCATAATAAGTTCACGTGCTACGTGACGCCAAACATGCGAATAAGAGTGTTTTCACACTCGTCGTTTGGCTTATAGATGGCGCTGACTGTCACTCCTACTTCTAAATTCACATATAAATCCAAAAAAGTGGATGTAGGGAAGGCCGCTGTGGTAGCTCAGTGGTTAGAGCATCGAACGTGTTATTCGAAGGACGTAGGTTCGATTGCTGCTCACGGCTGGTTATTTTTGCATCCACTTTGCTTCCTTCTTATTTACACTCCATTGGTTCTAATAACTTCCCCTGTACTATACTTTGCATTACTGTCTGTTAGATCTCATTAATATTGTGTTAAAACACGGAAAAATTAGCCCTTAGGTATACACTTCTTTCCGTTATATATATATATATATATATATATATATATATATATATATATATATATATATATATAATGCCACTAGTACAAGTTCTGAAACTATTATTTCTACAGATGCTAGCATGCTTGTATGTGCCGCTGTTCAGAAGAGGACAAAGATGCGCGTGCAGAGAAAAAACAATAGTCGTACTGCCGTTGTTCGAATCAGTTTGACGTCCTTGTGTGCCCTTATCAGCAGGTTACAGTCACGTTGTAACGTGACACTGGTGGAGGTGCTGGGTAATAGTCTATGCACTGTTACCACGAGGAAGATCTCGGTCCCAACATTGACACCTTAGTAGAAACAGCCAACCTTCGACGCAGTCGGCGGCAACTAGGCCTACCACCCCAGTTCAGCCCTCTTCCGGAACGCTCCAGAACCATGGCATATGCGACAACTGCAAGCCAGACTGAACCGTCCGCGACTCCGCCAGCACCATGGCTACCAGCCTCCCGAACGCCAAAGCCCTTCCATGGGGAGCCCTACGAAGACGTTGAAGACTGGCTGGACCAATACGATCGAGTCGCCGTCGCCAACGAGTGGGACGAGCACCGGAAACTGCGGTATGTCTATTTCTACCTGGAAGATTCGGCGCGTATTTGGTTCGAGAATCACGAGGCCGCCCTGACAACCTGGCCGGTGTTTTGCACTCAGCTGCGGAACACGTATGGTAGCGCTGACCGGAAAGAACAAGCCGAACGTCTCCTCAATTCTCGCAATCAACGACCCAATGAAAGCGTGGCCATGTTTGTTGAGGAGATGTCTCGTCTGTTCCGTCGAGCGGATTCTGCAATGACGGAAGACAAAAAGGTGCGCATTCTGATGCGGGGTGTCAAGGAGCAGCTGTTTGCAGGACTTGTACAAAACCCACCAGCTACCGTGGCAGAATGCCTCCGTGAAGCTACGGCCATGGAGTGAATGCTAAGACAGCGGTCGTCGCAGTATGAGCGGTCCGACAACCTTGCATGTCTGTCAGCAGCCTTGGTAACACCCGATGTCACGAGCGTGAGAGACCTTGCTGAGCTAGTCCGTAGCATTGTACGCGACGAGCTGCAAAAGCTTCACGCAGTGCCTTCACAGCCTCAAGTGGCTGCTCTGACAGACGTCGTCCGTGAAGAGGTGCGGCAGCTGGTACGACCATTAGCGCCACCTCCAACCGAAGCTCCTCTGCTAACGTATGCGGAAGCTGTACGTACTCCTGCACCGGCAGCCAGCTATTTCCCCCGACCGACTAGCCTGCAGACGCCACAGCACTTCTCGGGCGGGCCACGCTATGAAAACCAACGACTGCAGATGCCGCAGTACTTCTCGGGCCCACCACACTATGAGAATCCGCGACCCAATTTGCGTAAATCTAGCGTGTGGTGCGCTTCCGACAATCGGCCACTATGCTACCACTGTGGTGAGCCAGGTCACCTGTACCGGGAGTGCTCGTACAGACAGATGGGCCTACCTGGATTTCGGCCAGACGCTCGTCGGCCCAGGGACGGCGAACGACCCCGCGCCATCGCAGAATACTTGGCAAGTCTACCGTCTCCGAATCTTCAGCGACGCCAATCACGCTCTCCGTCTCCTCGACGCTCTACGTCCGCGAATCAATACTCCACTTTCGCCGATGTTGTTGCGGGACGATCCGCTAGGTCCCCAAGTCCACGCCGGGGAAACTAGAATCAGCGGCCTCCGGGGGTGGGACCGCTGTTAAGCTATCGTCAAAACAGCCTCCTCCGACCCATCTGCCGACCTTCGACGATTCCTTTCAGCCGACACCTCACATCGCTGACGAACCCGTTTCTGCTGACATTGCCGTTCGTGTCGACAACCGTCCAGTGACTGCTCTAGTCGACACCGGTGCCGACTACTCAGTTATCAGCGCTGAACTTGTGGCTGAACTCAGGAAAGTCACGACTCCTTGGGGCATGGACCAAACCTTCGGACAGCCGGTGGTCATCTCTTGACACCAATCGGGAGATGCACCGCAAGGCTGCAAATCTGTGAGTCGACGTTCGTTGCTTCTTTCGTTGTGCTTCCCGAATCCTCCCGGAAAGTAATCCTTGGCATGGATTTCCTTCGTGAGCACGGCGCTGTTATAAATCTTCGAGACTGCCTCGTAACGTTTGCTGACGACTATGGCCCGAAGCCTAGAGATACCAATCCGCAGAAGACTGCGCTTCGCATTGTCGACGACACCGTCACACTTCCGCCACGCACCAGTATGTTCGTTACAGTACAGGGCGACATAGACCATGACAGTAGTGGTATCGCTGAAGCCAACCTTTCGGTGCTCTTGTCTCAGCAAATCTGTGTTGCCCGCGGCATAATTCAATTTAAACGTGGGATGACTGAGTTGTTGGTCACCAATTTTAGTGGATCATACCAACATTTGGCCAAGCGAACAACTATCGCTCATTTCGAATTCATTGACGATGAAGCGTGTACGACGATAGCCCCAATTTCTGCAGCCGTTGAAAGTGACACCGCGGTAACCGATGCAGTCGATGTCAATCCGAAGCTGTCATGTGCACAGAAAGAGCAAATCCGCTGTATCCTCCGCATGTTTAGCGACTGTTTCGCGTCTACATCCAAGATAAAACAAACGCCAACCGTAAAGCACCGCATTGTCACTGACCATTCTGAGCGACCCATACGTCAACACGCCTACCGAGTATCACAAAAGGAACAAGAGGCTATACGTTCTCAAGTGAAGCAGATGCTCGAAGATGGCGTAATCCAACCCTCGAACAGTCCATGGTCGTCCCCCGTCGTACTGGTAAAAAAGAAGGACGGCACTCTCCGATTTTGCGTCGATTACCGCAAACTCAACAAAGTCACAAAGAAAGACGTTTATCCGCTTCCGCGCATCGACGACTCACTAGACCGCCTCCGACACGCCCGATACTTCTCCTCTATGGATTTACGCAGTGGCTACTGGCAGATCGAAGTTGATGAACGCGACCGAGAGAAAACAGCATTCATAACGCCTGATGGTCTGTACGAATTCAAGGTGCTGCCCTTCGGTCTGTGTTCTGCCCCTGCGACATTCCAGAGGATGATGGATACAGTGCTCTCCGGTCTCAAGTGGGAAGCATGCCTTGTTTACTTAGACGACGTCGTTGTCTTCTCCCAAACGTTTGAGCAGCATTTGCAGCGACTTAGATCTGTGTTTGCTGCAATTCGCACGGCAGGCCTATCACTGAAACCCGAAAAATGTCATTTTGGTTACAACGAATTAAAGTTCCTCGGTCACCTTGTTAGCCCTGATGGTATTCGGCCGGACCCAGACAAAACATTGGCTGTCGCAGATTTTCCACCACCTACCAACAAACGTGATGTGCGTCGATTTTTAGGCCTCTGCGCATACTACAGACGCTTTGTGCAAAATTTCGCAAACATTGCCGAACCCCTCACTCGTCTGACAAAAGACGACGTCCCCTTCGTGTGGGGCCTTGAGCAAACACGCGCTTTCTCCGAGCTCCAGCAGCGTCTCCAATCTGAGCCCTTACTCGGACACTACGACGAATATGCCGACACTGAACTACACACAGACGCCAGTAACATCGGCCTTGGTGCAGTCCTTGTGCAGTGGCAAGGCGGTGTCGAACGCCCTATTGCTTATGCGAGTCGGATTTTATCATCTGCGCAGGCAAATTACACAACAACTGAAAAAAAGTGCCTAGCTGTTGTCTGGGCAATAGCTAAATTCAGACCGCACCTGTATGGTCGCCCGTTCAGAGTTGTTACCGATCATCATGCGCTCTGCTGGTTGGCGAACCTTAAAGACCCTTCCGGACGTCTGGCCAGGTGGAGCTTACGCCTTCAGGAGTTCGATTTGACAGTCGTGTACAAGTCTGGCCGGAAGCATACTGACGCGGACTGCCTTTCCCGAGCTCCTCTTAAGACAGTGTCAGGTGATCACGATCTCGACGGCCGTTTTCTCTGCGCCGTTAGTGTATCCGACTTGGCCGAACAGCAGAAGAACGATTCCGAGCTTCGACAATTCATCGAATATCTCGAAGGCCGTACGCCGCATCCACCACCAGCATTCGCCCGCTCGTCATCATCGTTCTGCGTCCGCAGAAATATCCTCTATAAAAGAAACTTCGACCCTTACGCGACTGAGTACCTGCTCGTTGTCCCGCCAGCGTTACAAGCCGATGTCTCGTCCGCCTGTCACGATGAGCCTTCCTCAGGCCACTTGGGATACACACGTACCTTGGCCCGGATTCGCCAACACTACTACTGGCCTAAGCTCAGTCGAGACGTGAAGCATTACGTGAAGACGTGTCACGAGTGCCAGCGCCGTAAAGCACCACATCAGCGCCCAGCCGGCTTTTTGAAGCCCATCGCTCCTCCGACACAACCGTTCCAACAAATAGGCATGGATCTACTCGGACCTTTTTCCAAGTCTCGTGACGGCAACCGCTGGATTGTAGTCGCTACTGATTACATGACGCGCTACTGCGAAACGAAGGCATTACAACGTGGCACCGCCATTGAGACTGCCCACTTTTTTATGAAAGACATCGTCCTCCGACATGGAGCACCAGCAGTTGTCATAACTGATCGTGGCACAGCTTTTACCGCCCGGATGATACAAGACGTCATGCAGCTTAGCGGCACAGTACATCGAAAAACTACTGCATACCACCCACAAAGCAACGGCCTTACAGAGCGACTAAACAAGACGATCGCCGACATGCTATCCATGTACGTTGACCAAGACCACAAAAACTGGGATGACATCCTCCCTTATGTCACGTTCGCTTACAACACCGCTGTGCAAGAAACAACTGGATTCACACCATTCCGGTTGCTTCATGGCAGGGAGGTCACTACAATGCTGGATGCCATGCTTCTACCAAACAGACACCAGATTAGTGTCAAGACGAACGAATTTATCAGACTGGCAGACGCGGCTCGTAAGCTTGCAGTCGAACGAATCCATAAGCAACAATGCATCGACTCGCTGCGGTACAACGCTCGTCGTCGCGATGTCTCTTACCAACCCGGAGAACGAGTATGGATGTGGACTCCCAATCGACAACGGGGCCGGTCGGAAAAGTTGTTACGCCGCTATTTTGGTCCCTATAGAGTTCTCCGTCGTCTCAGCCAAGTGAACTACGAGGTTCTTGACGAGGACATGGCTCGTCAATCCCGCCGTTTACAACAGCCACACGTCGTCCATGTTTCGAGGATGAAACCATTTTACCAACGCTGACTATTCGTCACACTCCCTTGAGTAGACTTACAGTGATTGTGAACACCCCCTTGTGTACTGCTTATCGTGTGTGTTTTCATCTGGCAATAATGTTATGACATCGGGACGATGTCCTTTGGGAAGGGGGGTAATGCCACTAGTACAAGTTCTGAAACTATTATTTCTACAGATGCTAGCATGCTTGTATGTGCCGCTGTTCAGAAGAGGACAAAGATGCGCGTGCAGAGAAAAAACAATAGTCGTACTGCCGTTGTTCGAATCAGTCTGACGTCCTTGTGTGCCCTTATCAGCAGGTTACAGTCACGTTGTAACGTGACAATATATATATATATATATATATATATATATATATATATATATATATATATATATATATATAATTTATTTATTTATTTATTATTTATTTATTTATTTATTTATTTATTTTTTATTTATACGCGTTTGCGACGCTGCACACGCAGATATTTCAGAGTACTTTTTTAAAAGAGTGACATCGTTTTAAAGGCCAGGTGCAGTGATGGTCACACTATAACCGAGATATTTGAAAATTGTTCGGTGTACTGACGATTGTCATTGTAAAAGCGCTCTTTACAGAGACGTTCCACCGTACGCGCGAACCTTAGCGTTTCGATTTGATCTTCACTGTACGTTATAACATAGGTAAAGTGTAAGACATTATCACGAAAAGAGCTCACGTGCTTTACTAGTTTTAAACAGAGAAACTTTAACTTAGTTACGACGCTGCGCTTATCTCTGGTGAAGAAGTTTGGCCAATGACTAAAAGCGAATAAAGTCTGAAAATTTTGCCATGTTCATGATTTAGATAACATAATATCTATCACTTCATATAAACACTAAGAAATCAGATAGATACAGCTTTTCAAGCTGTGAGATTTGCATGTCGCGTTCTCATCATATTCAGGTGACGCTGATGGAGTCTCTGCTGTACACTCGTAACGGTGGTCTAGCTGTGTGCTTTACTTTTGACTTGAAGGTCGCGGGATCAAATCCCGACCGTGGCAGCCACATTTCGACGAAGGCGAAATGCTTAAGGCCTATATAGGCTAAGATTAGGGTACACGTTAAAGAGCTCCAGGTGGTCAAAGTTTCAGAAGTCCTCCGCTACGGCGTCTCTAATAATCATATTAGGGTTTTGGGACGTATAGCTTCATTTGTTATTATTACCGTAGCTAGAGAATTTCAAAAGTTTGCCTTTTTGGTGCAAGTTCAGTTGGTTCCCATCAGTCCGACCCATGGACGACGGGTGTGGAAGACGCCATGTATCGCTCCGGAGCTTCGCTCTTAACTGCGTGAACACGCAGCGTTATCTCTATCAACATAGGTTGCCGGGATAAGCATCAGCTCGGCTCCTGAGGTGCGATTATCATAAAAACAAGATCACGTCAAGCAGCCCGAATACGACTTCGCGTTCAACACGTGTCTTGGAGTTCGTCGAACGCCTCTTCGTACCGCTCGATGTTATTGTTCTTTGAGGAGGAATTTCGTGGTGTTTTTAACTCTACGAGCGTGCCGATCTTGAAACCGTATTGAGTCATCACCACTGTATACGCAGAAACAATTTATATTACAGCGATAGCTGCAATCACAACAAGGACTGCATGCGCCGTTGTTGTCCTCCATCGCCGCCGGTGTCCGTATCCACTATCGCATAAAATATGAAAAAAAAACTAAATAAAAACACCAAGGACACAGTAAGATCAGTCGATGTTTTCATCCGTGCCTCTCCTCCCCCCTCTGATAGGTAAGTGCTCTGAATGTCTTTGAAAGAAATATACCTCCTTAGTGCGCATGGAACATTTCAGAAAAAAGACAGATCGGACCCGGATCCCCTGCGTGCCAGCCCAGTATTCTACCGCCGAACAGCGCCGGTGCTTGAAAGTCCGTTGCAAACTTGCCCTAGGCAGGCTTGACTTCGGGAACGGAATCGCGTTATTCTGCGTAATGAAACGTTTTAGCACAGCAAAGAAACAACGAGGTGTCACACAATGCGAACTGCGTAACGAGTAGGTGGTTCAATTCTTTAACCCATAACAGAAGCTTGTCTTTGTTCATCTATTAACTGTGGGGCATACCCACTTCAGGCATAATTCATTGTCGTCTGCAGCCACTGCATGAAAAACTTGCTCAGAAGTCCTTGCAACTGTGCAGTGGATACCACGTTTCTCCGAGGAATGACAAAGGACATCACAGTGAATGCCAGCTTACTACACAACAGTTATTATTATTTATGGTGTCGTGGGTATCTTGCAAGTGTGCTTGCTGCAGTTACCGAAAAAGGGCTTAGAAAAGGGTCTAAAAGGCCGCTGTTCTAGCCCTCGCAGTGAGTTTGCTGCGCGGTCCACGCAGTGCTGGTGGTTTTTATTTGTATTATCTTTATAGAACTTATGCACAGTTCATATTCATAACCTCAAGAATATAATAATCATAGTAATTATTATTATTATTATTATTATTATTATTATTATTATTATTATTATTATTATTATTATTATTATTATTATTATTATTATTATTATTATTATTATTATTATTATTATTATTAATTCTACGCTGAAGCCTATTGTAAAGCTTCCTTTTTTGTCTCACGTATGTTCTATAACATGACCACAACGGAAGAAAGGTCACGTCCGAAGGAGCTTCGCCCCTAAAAAGTGTGAAACACGGGAGAAAAACTGCTGTATTCGTAGTGAAAATTTGAACACTTCATACATAATGCTTACATAATGCATTATACATACAGAAAAAATACACAATTCACACACAACACTGATACAATAAAAGAAATCTATCCTTGCTGTAACGGGCGGCCTTGGTGAGACAGTGAGACTGCAATTAGTAGATGATATAAAGTGTCAGAGTTGCACAATGAAGCTATGTTGTCTGGCAGGTTATTCCATTATCTAATGGCGACTGTGAGCGATAGGGTGCTTTGCCGTAGTGTAAAAAGCCGGGAACTAAAAAAACTCTAAGCCCTTCTACATCGGTAAATGCGACGAACGGTCTTAACCAGGCTGACTTGTCACTTGAGCAACATAGAGACTTTTAATGCGGCGATCATAACTCACGGCCAGATATTGGAACATGGCGCGTTAGTTCATCTCTCTCTCGATGGGATGTGACACGAGGCGCGAGTGACGATGTATCTGTCTGCACCTTCCTCTTGTCTGACACAGTTGGTGCCAACGACCTGCATAGGGCAAGCTATAGGCACCTGCGTCAACGTCTGCGTTTCGGAGATGCCAGCGAGTGCACTTTTGTCGTTCAAGCGAGACAGACGTACACGACGGCAATAAAGTATCCGACAAGTATAATAAAAACTTGTCACAATGACAAGAGATCCGTGAAATATCCCCTAGAGAAAGTAGCGTTGCATTGAAACATGTTATTACGATTTCAGTATATATATAGCTCAGTTGATAGAACATCGGGTGCGTTATCAGAAGGTTGCAGGTTCAGAACCTGCCATCGGCAAGTTGTCTTTTTACCCGCTTCAATTTTTTGGCATAAATTATTACAACGTAGTACAATATCATAATTATTACAACGAAGTTGAAAGGCGTACCGTGGTAAATTAGTTGGCACCATTGTCTGCTAGCTTTCATTAAGGCTATGTATATTTGAAAAAAAAAAAATACGAGCCCTTTAATTCCCTTCTATCGTTCATTAACCATTGTCGGACGTAGTCAAGCGTTCGGCAAAAGTTCGTATAATCAGACATTGGATGAGATGAGATACGGTCACTGGGATAATCTTAAGAAAATTGACGTTTAAGAAGCTGGTCTAGAATTCATTGTCGGGCCAACAGGTGACGCAACGAGCGTGCGTGGATAACAATCATATTCCATGGTGTCCTATTCATCGTAGCTGGCATTGAGTGCATGATTAGAAATTTTAGGAGCCGGTGGGATAGCATGTTATTTTCATTGGCGTTGACAGCGCCATTGTCTCAGTCAATGATGCGATTATGTTCGTATACATATGCTCAGCAATGGCGTTTGTCGTGTAACACTTATTAGCCATTAAAACTTTTTCGGCTACTTGGTAACACGCCATAATGTAAGAAAATTTAGTGCAATAAGAAATCCCTCCAACACTGACGCGTTCACACATGCTTCCACTCGAGAAACAGTGGAAGCTCCGCCGCGGTGGTCTAGTGGCTAAGGTACTCGGCTGCTGACCCGCAGGTCGCGGGTTCAAATCCCGGCTGCGGCGGCTGCATTTCCGATGGAGGCGGAACTGTCGTAGGCCCGTGTGCTCAGATTTGGGTGCACGTTAAAGAACCCCAGGTGGTCAAAATTTCCGGAGCCCTCCACTACGGCGTCTCTCATAATCATATGGTGTTGGGACGTTAAACCCCACAAATCAATCAATCAATCAAACAGTGGAAGCGAACTACAGCAACCTCCTGCACATCTACATGGATGGCTCGAATACGCAGTGATGTTCCGTGCTACGCCGAATAATTCCCATTCCATGACATAAAAAGTCCTTATTTAGGAGATTTTCCCCTGAAAACGTTCACAAAAATTGCGGGACCCCTAAGCTTCACCTTTGAACGCGATAGCGAAATCTGGCCCCTAGTGCACCCTTCAACCGCTAAGTGCATACTTATTCATATGTTTTGTTAAATACACACACACGCACACAAACATGCATACAGTAGATTGGATCAGCGCGTGCTATTATCACTGAATAGGCTCGTTTTTGTCGTGACACCTGTCGAACAAAATGCGTTAAAGGGGCCCTGAAACACTTTTTCAAGTAACCACGGAATGAATAAACTAGAAGATCTTATTGCCTCACGAATTCAGAACCGCGAAAATTTTAAGAATCCGTCCAGTGCGAGTGGAGTTACAAGCGTTTGTCGCAAGCTTCAATTGCATTATCTCTTCTCTCGTCCCAACGAAAGCGCTGGAAGCTAAGCAGGGAGGGGTGGCAGGGCAAAGACACTACCGCGCCTCGTGACCTTGAGCACTTTTTTTTTTTGTTCTTCGAATGCGCGGTTTTTACAGTGTGATCGCGCGCGCACGCGTGGGCAAGTAGCGGCCTCCCGCGGCCATCTCGGTAACTTGATTTTTCGGTCACAGACGCACAGACGATCCTTCACTCACAACCAATGGGGCCGACGCCGGCGGTAGGTTTTCGGCGACACGAGCTCTTTAACGCAATCGCGTTCGAATTCCCAACATATTTCCCTGCACAACAGTGCTGATTTCCGTCCCCATCCACGCACACACATACTATAATTACATGTGTCTTACGTACTGGCAACTTTTGAAATTATGACTAGTCTCTTCACTGCCGCACAACAAAAGCGGGACTTTGTGACTTTTTTTCAATTCATATACTATTAGTACACCGGAAATTGCTGGCTTAGAGTTTAACATCACTTGTAAACTACAAATCGCTCCGCGTGAGTATCAGAAACAAATCTCAAAAGACATGCTTGCGTGGTGCATGCATCAGAACCGATTACAACAGATGAAGGCACACTAAGAACCGCTAATTATCGGTCGTCATAGGAGAACTCGACCATTTCTGAAATTCCCTGCATATCACGAAGACTCCTTTTTTTTTTTCTCTTTGGCTCGAGATCACAGGTGAAAATTCTCTGAAAAAGGAAAAATTCCCTGCGTGGAACATCACTGCGAATACGTCGTCCAGTTCTGGTGGAGCAGTGGTTATACTATGACAAGGGGTAACTCTGCGTTTTAACACTTCACATGCGACGACGTCAACGGTGGCATAACTCGCGCTGACATTTTTCTATTAGTGATTACCAGGGCATTGCGGTATCAGCAGAAATGAATCCGCAGATAGTGCTGCTCTCGCACGTCACATCACGAAGCAAGCAGCGCTACAATTCTAATTTCATGAACAGACTCTGTGAGCCACATTTGTCATCTGGCCCGCAGTCAAACATTGACTGAGCGGAACCCTAAGATAACGGCGAACCATTTATAACGGTCCTCAGAGCTCCGAAGCTTCAGCACATTTTCGTCATCAAAAAATGTCTTGAATGAACGCAACAACATCAACGGCAGCAGAATTGGCAGCAGTTCGTGCCGCGTTGCAATTTGTAGTAGATCAACCTACACGCAAGTGGACTATTTTCTGCGACTCCAAGGCGGCACTGCAGTCTCTACTATCAGCCTTACGCCGTGGACCACACGAGCAGCTGGTACTAGAGATAGCAGAGGTTATACACCACCTGACTGAGAAAGGGCACCAAATTACATTTCAGTGGTTGCCCAGTCACTGCGGAATCATCGGCAATGAACGGGCCGATCAAGCTGCCCGCTCAGCCCACACAGAAGATCATAAACTGCGACTACCACTTTCTAGGACGGATGCTGCACGAGAGCTCCGCAGACTTGCTCGCCGGCAAACCACATCGCAATGGAATCAGCCGCACTTCAAGCATGCCCGACTGTACTCGCTTGACCCTACGCTAAGTCTTCAAGTCCCGTCGAGGCTTCGCCGAGCAGACCAGACCCTGTTATGTAGGCTGTGGTTGGGCGTTGCATTTACCAACGCCTACGCTTTCCGCATTGGGATGGCCGACACCGCAGCCTGTGGCCACTGTGGCAAGGAGGAAAGCATTCAACATGTTCTTTGTGAGTGCCTAGCGTATAGTAGGCAGCGACTATGCCTTCGTAGGGAACTCAACAAATTAGATGATCAGCCTCTGTCGGAGCAGAAAATTCTGCAGTATCGTCAGGATGCGACTTCACAGAAGAGGACCCTGAAAGCGCTGCTGCACTTTTTGCGATTGACCGGCCTTGCTGAACGGTTGTAGCTGGGACGCCCTTCCTGTGTGTGTTTTCGTTTTTTTTTTTTATGAGTGCGCGTGCGTTTTTTTTTTTCCTCTATCTAACCCCTCTTTCTTGCCCCTACTTCCCCACCCCCAGCGCTGGGTAGCAAACCAGATGCCAATATCTGGTTAACCTCCCGGCCTTTCCTTTCTCACTCTCTCTCTCTCTCTCGTCACCAGTAGCGAGATGGCGCGATCAACGTTCTGGTTGGTTTCTCCTGTGTGCGCACTTATCAGACTCGTAATTCGAGAGAGCACGAAGGTGACTTCGCTCGCTGCCGCGGCAGCACTTACGAAAGGAGCGCGCTTCTCACACACGAAAAAGTAAGAATGGTGAAAGTTGTTTGCGCTCGTTCTTTTTATACTTGTACGCTCGTTTTGTGCATCTTGCTATTAGGTCAGCGTGTTTTAAGTACTGACCTGTGACAGTTGTTTGTCCATGCTCGTCATTTGTATGCTCATTTCGTGCTTACTTTCTGCTTGAGGTGCGTGTACTGCGAGTTTCAAGCAGCTGCGGCTTGTCATTCATCCCGTGACTTTGCGATTTGTTGCTGCAACATCCATCCCTTCGTCCTTGTGACGAAACAATGCACAATAAACGCTCAACTACCTCTCCGAAGACATGTCTCACTTTCGTGTTTTACCCATTCCTAGAAAGAGGGATCAGCCACGGTTTTTCGTGCATGCGCTGAACGGGCAACACAGTTGAAGCAAAGCAAATAGTGCAGAAACATCACCACCAATGACAAGAAATACAGAGAAAGAGAGAGAGGAGAGAGAGAGAGAAAGGAGAGAGAAAGAGAGAGAAGGAGAGAGAGACAAAGAGAAAGAAAGAGAGAGAGAGAGGGGGGAGGGAGGGAGAAAGGGAGGGAGGGAGGGAGGGAGGGAGGGAGAGAGAGAGCAAGGCGGTAGGAAAGCACTGGCCGGCGACGCGTTTCAGCGAGTCGTTGGACGATTTTTTTTTCCCTTAAACCACGAGCCACCGTACGTTTGACGCGACGAACAATGGTTTGCGGAGAAAGAAAATAAAGTAAGATCGTTAAACGGCGAAAGACGTACGAGTACGCGACACAGCGTCGTGTGTTAGGTGTCGTCGTGTGCTTCGGCATCCCTTGCATTGGCGTGGTTCATTAGCGTGCAGTGGAAGCGCGTGCACCTGCCTGCCTGCCTCGTCTGCATTTCACACTGCAGCTGCGCATGCTCATTCGGCGGGTTTTTTATTTACAATTTACTTCGTGACGTTCACGAAGATGACGGTTCCCGTGCAGTGCGGGAGCTTTTCTTTTTCTTTTTCACTGTTGCTTTTGCGCCATAAAACCCAACGTAACTAACTACCTAACTTTTTTTCTTTTTTTGCGCAAACGGCTTGTTACTTGACGCTGCCGGTTCTGTAACCATAGGAGAGCTTGCCGACGTGTATAGTCAGGTGGTTAGGGTTCTTCCTGCTTTTCTGGAATGCGAGGCAGGCTGTCTCTGAATGCTCTCGGCACCTCGGAAGCACTAATGATTGAAAACAATGGCTTAAATTTAGAGTCTCGTTCACTGGCTTTCTGTAGGTGTGTACGACATCGTCCTATCTGTGATGAACATATGGGCGCATCTCTGAAACAGTGCCGCCCCGTTGCTTCGCACACTGTATTTGCCCGAATACTAGTAGTATTCGGGTTAAAGTTGACTGCGTTTACACTCATTCCAATTCGTAACGTAAAAGACTGTGCAAACACCGCTTCTAACTATTGTTGTCGCGTCTGTGTAGTCCTGCATGATGGGCAAGTAAGTGGGAAGAGCTGGGATAAGGCTGTGCCGTCGGTTGTGTTCAAAACTTGAATGTGCTACGCAAGTATGAGAAACTGTTTTAGCGGATAACTAAAGCGGTCAACGGGACTAGTCGGGACTCTGAGTTTTGATGCGCTTACAGAGCATACGAAAAAGGGGAGAAGTATGCAAACACAAAAAAGCAAAAATGCAGTAAGAACGCCGCTCTTCAGTTAATTTTATCGCGAAGTAGCAACAGGTTTTCGTGCACAGTGGACACACCCTGACCGACGCCATAACAAAGAATGTAGCGCATGCATGATGCCGCTGTTTAGTGTTGCACGAAAGGCAAGTGAACGAAAAAATAGCCTGCTTCTTTTTACGACAAAGCGGTAGAGCTGCAGTACCTATACAGTTTTCTCTCTCTTTCTCTGTCTTGCTGAGACAAAAGATCTCGTTAACTAAATGGCATCGAACGTCTTTTTCTGTTCAAGCACGTTCTTGCTGCCTTTTTTTTCCTTTTGGTGTCTGCGTAATTTTTGTTTCTATTGCACTGGAAATGCGTACTTATAAAGAACGTTTTATATTGATTTTGTTTAAAGGCTATATGTGCGACAATTCATAGCACATGGTCCAGCTGTGAGCATTTTTGTAGTAAGACGACTCGCTCAACATAAACTTGACTGGTAGGATACATAATCTGCCTTATACCTGCCCAACAACAGTGTAATCCATGCTGGCATCCCTTTTTTGAGAGCTGACGCAGCTGGAAAACATCACTCGTTTGCTCGCCAGCAAAACATCAATGCAGTTCCAACCAAGTCGAGTGAAAATTAAGTTAAACGCGTGCCTTTATTACTGCCTCTACGTAACGGTATCATCTTTTCTTGTTTTCCCTAGATCTCAGACGTCACTGTGCAATTCAAACCCGTCTACGACACAGAGTATATAGCGTTCTCAAAGACGTTCCCACTGGTCGCTCGAATGGGCTACAGCAACACTTCGTGGTTCGCGGTAACCTTCACTGCAAATGCCTCTTCATGCACATTCAGAGACGATAAGCTCGTGCATACGTTCCGGGGAGGTGGAGGAATAAACTTTATTATAAGAAACCAGCAGGATTAGGTTGCCGGGCCCAAGCCTCCCATGAGGGGACGTCAAGGGTTTGCCTCGACGCCGCCTCACGGGCCTGCTGGGTCGCCCAGGCTTGGTCGTCAAGAGTGGGGATCCGCAGAACTTCATGGAGCTTCGACGAAAGTACAGACACACTATCGCCATCCATTCCGAAAGGCTTTTTTTATTTCACCCCAAGGTGGCGTAGGTATGTCGTTCACTGCTTCTTTTTTTTTTTTTTGAGAGAGCCTCAATCCTTCGCATGGCTGCGCCATCCTTTTGCTACCAGGCTGTCAAACTGTCAGACACGTCAGCACCAACCAACTTCAGCGGTCGTCGTATAGGTCTATCCGTGATGATGCACGTCGGCTGTACGGCTTTCTTTGACGCACGAACTTATTTGCATTGGTGAAGACACCGGAGCATTCTCTGTCTTGGCACCCGTGTGACAACTAAGCGAACACAAATGGATATCGTCTCGAGCCGTCAACCGTACGCAGTCGCTCAGCTTCACTCTGCAGCCTCCGGTAAAGAGAGAGAGAAGAGAGAAAGTGAAAAAAAGAGAAAACAATCAACTTTCGCTACCGTAATTGCTTCGCCGCATGCCACTCTCATCGGAGGGGTGAGGGGATACGTGGCCGTGAAAGCAAGAACTGCGCGTTTCGCATATGCGCCGCAAGTTGTGCCGCTAGGCCTCGTTTAATGAACAACGGACAAGCATGAAACGAGGGAGCAACTTGTTTTGTCGTCTGCTTTTGAAGAGCAGACGGTGTCTCAGACTCGGCGTGCGACGGAAAAGGACGCAGCGGGATCTCCGAAAATGCTTAACATCGCCGGTTCCCATGCACTCCAAGACGCTGTATATATATTGTGGAAAGCATCGATGAGACGAGACAAGCAAACACAAAAGTACTTTTTGTTCGACACGGGCACGTATTCTTGACGTGTCCTTGCGTGCTTCAAAATGGGTATTGGTATTCAGACGATCCCTCACCTTGAATCATCCGCGTAAAGGTACGAAAAAGTGAAGGCCAGAGATGCGTCAAATGAAGGTGGGGTATACAGGTGGGAATGAGCTGTCCAGTGATTGGTGCGCAAAGCAGGGCTTGAACTTTGAACTCTCCGTAATATTACATTACGTGTGGTATACAACGGTGAATCCCTCCTTTTGGTAAGTGTCAGTGGCTAGTAACGTTTACGCGATTTGCCATTCTTTCTGGACTGTACAACTCATAACCTCCCATGGCGCGCTATTTGGAATATGAATTCAAGGGGTTTTAAGAGAAAGCTCAGGATATCACTCAATTCTCCTATAAGTGAATTTTTAAGCCCTTAGTCCTATTTTACGCCTAAACCACCTTCTCAATTATGTATACAAAGGTAATTTTCTGAACTTGTTCACTTGAAACTGAGGTGAAGAGGCAGCGCAACATTGAATTATCCGTGTGTACCACACTGAGGTATATGGAGACAGCTCGAGTCTTCTGGCTTTTTTAGGACTTAATTTATTTTTCAGCATATAACCCCCCCCCCCTTTTTTTTTTCTCAAATATATCATCGATTGCGTTTGAGTAGGCAAGCCTTTGCATTTTTTTTAGTGAAATAAGCAGAGCTAAGTTTCGAAGGTTCTCTGCAATGCCTTGACGATAACTTTAGACCAGAACAAGAAGAGGCGGCGCCATTATTAAATATGCAGAAGTGCAGCCCTGCATTGCGAAGCCAAATAAAACTTGTATATATGGTAGACGGGAAGGCTGATATCCACTTGAGCTTTCGGCTGTATAGTATATCGGAACGAACGGCGCAATCGACTCAGCAACGCCAGTTCGTGCTCACGAGTCAATTGGAATTCCTTTAGGCCCGCAGCATTCTGACAGATCACAGCTGCGTCGTCGAGCGCGCAATATTTGCGGCGGAGGACAACAGACCGTGGCCGTCACGACAGCTTTGACGTTGGCCCGCGTGACACTACGGTGTCCTGTCACAGTGGCCACGAGATGACAACTCCATGGTGTTTTCATTTCGGCCAGGAGGTGCGGGTGTCCGTAAATAACAACCCTGTGGAAGGCGCACCGCGCACCTCAAGTAGAGAGACTGGTAGAGCGAGTGAGCCCTCCAGGGGCAGAAGAGGCTTATTAAGGTGCGGGAGAGGTATTTTTGACAATGATGACATTCCTCATCTACCTCTGCCCTACTCTGTTGAAATGCTGCCCCTTTCTAATTACGCCGTGTCGGTCTTGCTTCTTCTCCTAGATTTTCTATATTTTATTTAATGTTTGTCCTCCCGTTTCGCTGTTTCTTCTTTTTTTTCTCTCTCTCTCTCAATTGACCCCTCCCCTCCTGTCTCGACAGGATATAAAAAGGCACAGAACATGTATAAATAGTATTATGCCTTGAAAAAGACAGGGTTCCTGTCGAAACGTCGGCACAATAAACAGTTGTTATGTGAAAGCGCATCTACTTTCATATATATATATATATATATATATATATATATATATATATATATATATATATATATATATATATATATATATATCGTGTGTGTGTGTGTGAGAGAGAGAGAGAGAGGGGGGGGGGCTACATATTCGCCAACTAATCGACTGAGTGTTCGCACAACAGCACTAAACAATGAATGCATTGTTCGGCTACAGTTGGTTTTCTAGCTTTAATACTTTTGAAGCTATTGTGGAATCAAGACGTTATGTTTACTGATGGATGAATGTCATTTATTTAAAACTCTCTGCAACATAGATAAAAAATGGTCTTCGCGATGCCGCATCGCAGAACGTGAAACTTCGACATGTCTCTGTAACCACCGATTAAGCCAGCGCAGGTTCCTGCGGTGTCCACCACTTCATCTTCGTTTCTTGTACGTCATGCACACAGCCCTAACGACACGCAGTGTGTATAGAGACATCATGTCGTTCATCAGAAACGAGCAGTGCAGTGGGGGATCGGCGACCACTACGGTTCACCGGTGCCACCAACCATCGATTCAGTGGTCGCCTCTCGGGCCACAACTTCCAACCGAACAGCGCAGTAACGCGATGCAATACCCGTGCATTGTTCTTTAACCATCACGATTTCTTAGCGTTGCGTATATATCGGGGCGGGTTCACAACAGTGTCCTCCGAATGGGGTGTGCGCATGTTCTCAAAGCCACGCTAAGGGCCACACGCTGCCATTAAGCCCCGTCGGCCGCTGCAAGCTAGCGTTTGCACCTACAAACATGCGCGACCAACGCACCACCACCCAAGCCTTCTAATTACATCGGCTGGCGGGTGCGCGTGGCCCAATTGCTTCCACAGCGTGCGGTGACCCAACGACTGTAGCTTCGGTCACGCCGGTCTCCGACCTTGGCGGCCGCGATCACTTTCGTTTGACTCGATCGCCGTACAGGAGGCTGCAAAGAGTGATACCGTCCTTATACTCCCATCGAACTGTTCTGGCCTCGCAAGAGAAAGTTCGACTGGGCCACATGTGATGCTGTCACTGCGAAACGGCACGCGCATCGAGTTATACGCGAAGATGAAATTCTGACAGATGGGACGGCTCATACTAACGCTGTGTGTTGTGCTACATCGAACATCGGCGAGCGTAACATAATAGTTTGGGTCTGAAGTCCTAAACCCAATTTATGATTATGAGGGCTGTCGTGGGGAAGGCTCAGGGAAATTCGACGACCTGTAGTTCCTTGACATGCATCCTAAACTTAAGTTCGCGGGCTTCAAGCGATTTCGGCTCCATCGAAAATGTCGCCACCGCAGCCAGAATTTCGTTCCGTGACCTTCTGGCCAGTATAGTCGAGTACCATAACTATAGACAACCATGGCGGGTATCGGCCAGCGTAGGATGTGTGAATGCACTATAGCTCTGAATTGGTCAGGTTGAACTAAAGCGACAATTCAGGCACATAACAAAGGACAACAGACACGTGAAATCATGCGGTGCCACGCAAAACAAAGCTCGCTGGTGGCAGATTCAGCGCACTCGCGGTAGTTTTTGACGGAATAGCGTTCAGGAGCTTGTTTTGCACAAATTAAGGCGTGGAAGCTGTTGGTCGTGAGCAAAAAAAATCGAACTAGATACAAATAGCTCGTAAAGAAAACTTCCCTTCTCGTGAGAATTGAACCCGGGCCTTCTGCAAGGCAGTCATTCTACCACACAGCCACGCCATTGCTCTGAAGTGCTTGTGAAAATAACCCAATTCGAATGTTATGCGATGCAAATATATATAGTAGCCCCGCCGCGGTGGGCTAGTGGCTAAGGTACTCGGCTGCTGACCCGAAGGTCGCGGGTTCAATTACCGGCTGTGGCGACTGCATTTCCGATGGAGGCGGAAATGTTGTAAGCCCGTGTGCTCAGATTTGGGCGCACGTTAAAGAACCCCAGGTGGTCAGAATTTCCGGAGCCCTCCACCACGGCGTCTCTCATAATCATATGGTGGTTTTGGGACGTTAAACCCCACAAATCAATCAATCAATCACTTCAAGAAGAGTCTCGTGCAGTTACCGGCCGCCGCTGGCGCTGTCACGTCACCAGGGGTCGTCACGAATGCATGCCGGAAATTTTTCACAAGCCCGGAAGCGCACGCGCCGTTGCTAATGACAGACCCCGTCGACTCGACAAAGGAGTGGACGATTGCATTTCCTTCTCACGTTCCTCGGCGCCGAAATTGAGCTGGCATCCCCCTTGTGGAGAGTAGGTGTACTCCGGTGTACAGGCATTCTGACCGGAGGAACGAATTGGCCGCTCGTTGTGGCGTTCCATCGACTCCACGCATGAGCTTTCAGGTCTCCTTTCACGGATGTAATCTAGAGAAATCAGTTAACGAGAACGATTAGCGAATACGCTCGTTTGTTCATCGTTAATAAACTACTGAGAGGCAATTCTAGACGCCTAAAGTACGACAGGAAAAAAATAATCACAGAGAAAGAGAGTCAACTCGCAACTGGTTTATTTGCAGGAGAAACGCAGGAAATATATAGCCGCACACGCATGTGCAGAGCACACTACTTCACCTAGTCACATGACCACAGACATAAACTGAGGACGTTCAACCGGCATATCTAATCAAGCTACCCCTCAGTATGACGAACCAACTTGCCCATACAACAAGTACTTCTAAGTTAATGAACTACACTAGCCTGATTAAACTTTGTGCTGCCATTCGTGGAGGTGGAAGCTATTAGTGCCAGAGGTTCATTCTGAAATGTTATAACATGTGCACCATGGGGCACTTGTAAAAATGTTTACCAGTTAGAATAGGGTAACATGTACCCTATAGGGTACGTGTGTTCGTTAGTAGTAGCAGGTGTAAGCTAAGGAAACGTGTATCCGCGTTTGTGTGAAGCCTATACCGGTTGTTTTTGATGGGCCTACCGTATTTACGTTGCATAATACCGTGTGCTTGGCTAATTCTGACTCTCAATGACTGTCAAAGTAACAATAATTGAATGTGATTAAAGATAACACTGAAACGTTTATCTAGTATTTACGTCTATATATCACCGCTGAACTTCGTTGCTCGCTCTTGACGGGTACCTTAAGGTGATCATGGGCTTGACGCAGAAAGAAAGGGCAAGGTGAGATTGAGTAAGCTAAGAAAAGGGGATAGGCGGCAAGTCCTTTGTGCACGAAGATACAAAAAAAAAAGTTATTACGGATTTGTCACCCTTCCGCCAGTTTGCGCGTTTTCACAGAACTGATTTTCAACACAGTAGGACATGGGGCAAGTAGGGCTGTTTGGACAGCGTTGGAAATGGTTGGCTTTAAAAAAGTCCGCTGGTTAGTTGGTTTGCGTGCTTAACGTTCCAAAGAAACCCAAGCTATGGGGGACGCCATAATGGAAGGGTCCGGATAATTTTAGACCTCCAGGGGTTCTTCCATGTACACTGGCCTCACGCGAAGATATATGCATATAACAGTGAACTAGCAGGGACATCTGGGCTATAGTTTATGCCAACACATGTTTGAAAAAACAGTTTTGAAAAAAACACACACACAAGTACGACATCATGTCCCTTTCGTGCCTGCGTATAGCGTTGTTCATAGTCTGTTTTGTTTTCTGACGCTTTTTTTTTCTATATTTCCCTACAGCATTTGACTACCATTTAAATGAGTTCATCACGGCCACTATCAAAACGCTGGTTTTTCAGGTCAGCCTTCACGCATCATAACCATCATATTATTGCTACCAACAACATTGTCCAAAAAAAAAAACAGGACATATATATCTCACTGAAAGACGTAACAAATGCATGAATCGCATACGCAACGCTTCATACACATCGGTTATCTTGGATAAAAAAAAATGAATTTGTGCAAGGAAAGAAGCCCGGCTGCTGGAGCTAATGCACCTTAGTACGCAGCAGGTGAGGTCGAAAGCTGCGAGAGGCAATGAACCTGTGGCTGTATCACTGCGTGTTTACGACACAGGTATTTGCATAAAGAATCCGCGAGCTAGGTATGCACTAAACTGCTGTGGCCCTTGACTCAGCCTCTAAGAGCAGCCTTAACCGCTTCCTTTGGTAAGGGTGATGTCCGCGAACTTTGGAAGGGTGATATTCGGCTGCATAAGCATTTCCTCTGGTCCACAGTTGGATGTATGGAACTCTTCGACGTTCCTAACCCGTACAAGTCTTAAACGCTTCTTTCTTATCTTCTTTTATTTCTCAAAATTAATCACCATTCCAAATCAAATCATAATTAGTCAATCTTCGTACGCATCACAACAAGAATCAACATTTGCCTTTTGCTCCGTTATAGTCGCATATGTTATTACCTTAAAATACACGCTCGAGGTTATTGAACCTACCTCTCTACCGCAGTGCCTTTTTGAAGATGTAGCTTACTGTATAGGGTGCGATAACCAGTCCATAATCAAGAGTGATGTCACAACTTAAATGAATCAAACCTTTGTTTTTTTTTCTAGCTTTCCTGATACGAAATTATAGTCGGTTCAAAAATGTCAGTTATGTCGTGGTTTCCAAAAAGCCATTATTGCTCACTGCACAAACTGAAAATTCGTGTAACCCTAATTTAATACCCTTGACTACTACACTTCCCAACCTAAAAAGAGATAAGTTTATTTAAGGCATTGAAGAGGCTCATATTTGTTTTAAAAGGCAAATGTGCTGTAGTCAACATTAGCATATGCCTCGTTCGGGACAACAGACACTTAATAATTAGAGAAGAAATGCACCTCGTGATTAAGTCGATGTGTTTACTGCCGTCCCCGCGTGAGCTATTATTGTCGCCCACGCATACGTTCATGTCAATGTCACATCGTCGTCGTTTACGACGAATACCGCCGTTATATCATTTTCCCCGTAATGATGTCACCACTGGCTGAAGTTGACGAAGTTTCAGTGATGAGCGCGTTCAGATAGCGTGCTCCGAACTCCAAAAAGAGTACGCTCGAAAGCACTCGTGTGTGACAGCTTCGGGGCTTAGCTTAACGGTGAATTCCACTAACTGCTTTGGGGACACGAACGTGTTACGTGGTGAATTGTTGGTTCCATGGTAGGAACGAGTGGAGAGGGAGAACGCACTGAGGAGAGCTTGGAGGAAAGAGTCCGAAACATGTCGTATCTTTCGGAAGCCGTAGCGTGCGCAAACTCTCGTGCAGGCCTCGTGCACCGCTTCAGGGTTGGAGTGCGTAGTGCGCGCTCCCTAATAACACAGCAGAAGTCGCTTTATCGCCGTTAGGTTTATCACAAGAGTGCACTCCACCAGCTATAGAGAGCGTTCGAGCTCCTTACCCTGACGGGCCCATTTCGAAACTTTTGCAGTGCAGCAGTTTCAGAACCCATCGAAATGAAGACAGCAGAACTTTCTTGATGGAGAGCTGGAGGTGTTTGCCTGGCTTTTTCCCTGACGTTCTAGGTGCTGCTGGGACATCGCCTCGAGACTTATCAACCCACATCACGGGGCCGTCGTCACAGTGAAGGCTTTTCCTGGGCCTTTTTTATTTTTATTTTTCCAGTGACTGGCTCGCGTTACAATGCCGATCAAAGTTCGTACATTAGGTTTAAAATAGTCTCTACATCTTGATTGTGACTTCATAAGCACAAGTATGGCTAGATATGATGGCGTCACGTATGAAAATATACAACATGGCTGCTTGCGCTTCACCAAAACATTCACTTGGGCATCACCAACGGAGCCACGTAGCGGAGCGGTTGTGAAAACGCCTGGATATCTTGTGTGAGCACGTGACGAATACCGTTCACCATGTCTTGACTTCGAGATATCGTAGGAACCGGAACTATCCTTTGAAAACACGTCGCTCTCAAGTTTCAGAGTGCAATCACATTTGTCACAGCATTTTCTGGAATCTTGAGGACTTGTGTGAGCTAAACAACAAGTGACAACAAACAAGAAGAAATTTTTGTGTCAATACACTTTTGAGTCGGCGTATGGAAGGTATCGTGTACTCGCAGCGCTGCTCTACACTTCAAAAGCGAGTAGCTCACGAAGGGTTGCTGATCGGGCGAGATGGTCATCCATGAACGTAGCGTGTGTTAGCGCAGTACGTAAAAGAAAGGGACACGACACAGACGTAGAGATGGGTAGGCGCTAAACACATCGGCGTGTATTAACCACCGGCGTGTATTAGCGCCTACTTATCTCTACGTCTGTGTCGTGTCCCTTTCATTTATGTACTGCGCTGATAGACGCTACGTTCAAAGTAGCTTACGATTAAGGCCAAACCTCATAAGCGCGAAAATGCACGCGACAGCGACAAGCGACGCGACGTAGATCGGCTTCGCGCGATCAGTCGCTAGCGCAGGCAAACCTCATTCACGCGACGGCTTCGGCGAGCGAATTCCACTGTTGCTGGCATGAGGCCGTCTACTCGCACCAAGAAAACCACGTAGCGAGCGGTATGCAATTTAAAAATAAGATATATTGTTGTGTAATGAAACGGAAAGTGTTTATTATTGCCTTGCAGCACTTTTTTATATGCACATGCGTATTAAACATTGCGTTATTTCTTGTTGCGCATACGTGACTCGGGCAGGGTCACGAGCACCTATGTAGTCTTTGTCTTTTTCCGGTTTTTCGCTATTGGCTGCTTGAGCCCAGCACTTCCGGGCGATGAGCGACGGTTTCCAAATCTGGAGAACCGAGCGATCGCGCGAAAACGAGCACGCGACACGTCGCGCGAACGCCCTGTTTCGTCGCTCATAGCGTCGCTCGTCGCTGTCGCGTGCATTTTCGCGCTTATGAGGTTTGGCCCTTAGTTTCTCCGAGAACCCGAGGCGCCCGAAAGAATCGGTGTATACTCGCGTGGTCTGCCGTCGCGCTCGCAGCGCCCTCTGCCCGGCGGTGAACCGGCTTGCCTCCTCACCCGCGGTAGGCGCGCAGGGTGAACGCCACCCTCTTCGGACTCACCAAGGGGCCGCCGCGGAGTATAAGGGGCAAGGTCATCGCTAAGGTGAGGAGAGCCGACACCTTCAGTCCCACGCTGCTTTTCCTTCCCAACACGGACCACCCAATGAATGAATACATCATTACCGGTAAAAAATGGACGCTCTCTGCATCGAGGAAGAGAAAGAATAAAAGGCCTGGTAAAAGGCAGGCTATTACAGTAGAAAGAAACAAACAGAGAAACACCGCTGTTTCTTCGGCCCGTGAAGCTATTTTCTCGAGATAGGATTCGTGCACGACCACCTAATCTCTCTCGCCGACCCTTTCAGACCAACAAAGATTTCATGTTTTTTCTTTTGTCTTCGTCTTTTACCCGGAGAAGATCATCTGAGAGATATCAGCAGTACAAGTCAGTTACGACCGTTATATCGGTAGCAATCTCACACTCTGAAAAAATATCGAGTAAAAAGGGTGTCTTTTTGTCCCACAACATTAATCGTCATCAGGCTTGCGTGCGCTTCCTTTCTTGAAAACTCGGCGCTGGCCGCTTTCCTATCGAGAATGCAATGTAACCCTGATAATGGCCATGTCGATCGTGACTGGAATGTACCGGGCGTGGGCCGATAGCGCAAGGATTGAACCCAATATAGATGATGATTATTGTTGTGGGACAAAAAGACATCCTTTTTACTCGCTCTTTTTTAAAGTGCATGGTACTCCCATTCAACTCGTTGTTGGACGCTGCATGAACTGGTTTGCAGTCACAACAAGTTCATTGTCCTAGCTAATAAAAAGAGACATGGATTGAATAACAGTCTACAATACTTTTATTTTCTTCTGCTGAACCACGTGTAGATTGACATGCTTGCCCTTTCAGACAACAACCGCTGTGGACAACCGCTATCGTGAATTTCGACAGATCGTTAAGTTGAAAGAAAGGGCGATCATGTCGTCACCACACGAAGCGTTACACTTCAGCCGTTAAATAATGTCTCTCTCTTTCTCTCTCACTTTCACTCCACTACTGCTTCATGCATCCCTCAGAATGAAGAAGGTGTGCGTCATGTTTTTTTTTTTTTCGTGCTTTCCTAAATATCATACCTGCTGACTCGCTGGGCAACACCAAACGGCTCTGTCAAGTCTGTCATAAAGTGGTAGGTAACAAAGTTATCTGCAAAGTAATTTTGGTATCATTCTCTGATACCGGCATAGTGAAGATTTAAACTAAACGAAGTTAGATTGGACTTTGTCCCATGTGCGTTTTCTCTGCTGGGTTGAATATCATACCTGCTGACTCGCTGGGCAACACCAAACGGCTCTGTCAAGTCTGTCATAAAGTGGTAGGTAACAAAGTTATCTGCAAAGTAATTTTGGTATCATTCTCTGATACCGGCATAGTGAAGATTTAAACTAAACGAAGTTAGATTGGACTTTGTCCCATGTGCGTTTTCTCTGCTGGGTTGAATATCATACCTGCTGACTCGCTGGGCAACACCAAACGGCTCTGTCAAATCTGTCATAAAGTGGTAGGTAACAAAGTTATCTGCAAAGTAATTTTGGTATCATTCTCTGATACCGGCATAGTGAAGATTCAAACTAAACGAAGTTAGATTGGACTTTGTCCCATGTGCGTTTTCTCTGCTGGGTTGACGACCAGACGTTACCCTATACAGTATGTAGTGTGACTGTCAGCACCACAAACTTTAACTGAAAAATGCATCGAGAATCGAACATTGAGCTCGAAGTGCCACCTATGAAACTGAATGGATATGGGGTCACGGGTTCGAGGTTAGGTTCTCGTTGCGGCAGCTACAATTTGTATAAGAAATTCAAAAACGTTTATTAACTTAGATTTAGATGTGCGACAAACAAACACCACAATGTTAGTATAATAAAGAGTTGCCACTGCGCAATGCATCATAACCCGATTGGAGTTCTCAGCGGATAGCCTCAGCTCCTAATTTAATTTAACCTTATGCGTTCAGTAGTCAATGCAGCCAACGTCCTGACAGGTTTACTTCAAAACAAATTTGTTCTCGTGTAATGCCTGGTGTCGGTATTACGATGTTGCTAGCTGAATTTAAATACCAGAGAGTGATTACCGAGCGATGAATACCAGAGTTAACGCGTCACTTCGGTTACGCGCCTCATGGCTAGCGTACAGAAATTGTTAGCTTAACAGGTCGTCGATCTTGAGCTCATCGGCTTCGTGGACTTGTATAGTAATTGAACCCTTGACCTTCTGTTGAGCTTGAACACTCGAATGTAGCTTCCGATTCAACAACATTATCCTGCAGGGCTAGTACACCTGCTAGGCGTCTAACCTAACTACTTCTTCTTCTAACCACATTTCTTTCTTTTTTAAAGACTTCTGTAAACCAATCAACACTCACATTTCATTCTGTAGATATGTTCAATAATTCTGCTTGATGAGTGTGCATTCTTTCAGTGGAAAATAGGCACGTTTACTTCCGCTCAGCTACATCGTACTCACACGTATTTATTTGTTTAAAGTTTCAAACTCGAAGCTTCCGGGGGTCTCTCCATGGCCTCTGACTCTTGCACGGTGTAAAAAGGCAGTTTACATGTGCAGTGCTCCAGCAGAATAATTTGTCATGAAATCTCAAGCGAACAAGCTTGTCGAACAGTTACGAGCGTGTCGAACTGGCATGTGTGTTTGAGTTTCGGGCACAATTACCTGCTGACTCGCTGGGCAACACCGAACGGCTCTGTCAAGTCTGTCATAAAGTGATTGGTAACAAAGTTATCAGCAAAGTAATTTTATTATATTTCTCGGATACCGGCATATTGAAGCCTTACACGAAACAAAGTTAGCTTACACTTTGTCCCATGGGCGTTTTCAGAAGGCAGAAGAGACACCGGCCAAACGAGCGAGGCGCGCCAGCTGACTGCATGCCTCCACTACTGCAGAAATGGTCCTTCTTGTGTACGCGGCCATGCTCTTCGATGGCGGGATGACTATACGCCTCACTCATGACGTTGGTGTAGTGTGAGCTCCCATTTGCGCAAGCTTGTGTGCATCCTCGTTTCTCGAGGAAAAGCTGCCGTCTTGTACGAATGAACAAAGACATAGTTTCAAAGACAACGTCCTTGAAGGGATATCGCAAAGATCGGGAGTCACAATCATCAAACATCAGCCCAGTTTGTGGAATAGGGTGTTCATTCAAAGTATGATGCTTTGTTTAAAAAAGTACCATCATAAAGATAGATGAGAAGCATTTCTTCGATACAGAGACAAGGGCACCTACGGACACCCGTCCACAAATGTCTCCACGGCAAACGCAAATTTCTGCTCTGATAGTGCACGACGTTTCTATAGCCTATATGAGGCAATTGCGGAGGTCACAAGGACTACTACAGGTTGCAACGTCTATCTAGAGGCTTTGTTCTCAAACAAAGCAGGAATATAGCTCTTCCCAAGCAAGCAACCACTTGGCAGGACTTATACATGCAGCAGTCAAGATGACGACCACGACTATGATGGTGAAGATGATGATGGTGATGATGATGACGATGATGATGATGATACATCCAGTAGGCCAAGCGTAACGTTTGCTGAAGAGTGGGCACTTTAGCTTTTTGAGGATGTCATGACATTCCCACAGGTAGTTTTCTATCTTCCAGTGAAAAGGTATTTGTAGAAGGCAAAAAACTGTAGAGAATTCGCAAACGCACTTGTTCGCTTTATGCACTTTCCTCGGGGTTGAATTATGACAGTGACAATACCGCAATCGCTTATACACCCTATGAATTCCATATGAGCATACCTAACCAAACTCACTTGACAGCATGACCTGTCGCGGTGGTCTAGAGGCTAAGGTACTCGGCTGCTGACCTGCAGGTCGCAGGATCGAATCCCGGCTACGGCGGTTGCATTTTCGATGGAGCAAAAATGCTGTATACCTGTGTGCTCAGATTTGGGTGCACGTTAAAGAACCCCAGGTGGTTGAGATTTGCGATTCCCTCCAATATACGGCGTCTCTCATATTGATATGACAGTTTGGGGACATTAAACTCTGCATATCAAATGGTCGTTTGACAGCAGTATAAGTTTTCACGAAAGACACTGACATTTGATGAAGGTCACACGACGCCATCTGCTTACCGTTTGCCATGCTAATTGATGCCTCCGAATCGGGGAGTGCTTAAAACATTGTAACGGTGACGCATTGCCGGGGTCCCTCGCCACCCCATCTGATTTTGGCACCATGTAAAATCGCTGTCTTTATGATTGCGTATGCATACTTTGAAACAAGCTGTCACTGTTGGTATGTGCTATCTATCTATCTATCTATCTATCTATCTATCTATCTATCTATCTATCTATCTATCTATCTATCTATCTATCTATCTATCTATCCGCCTACGACGTTTAGCTCTCCTGGCCGTTTCGATAATGATATCGACACCAAACTTGGTATGGCATAACATGACTGTATAAACAACATATTTGATTAGTCATAACATGAAAATCAAGACATTTATGCCATCAATGTCATGCTTTACATTTCATGGTCCTGCAGCTCTTGCGGGGGTTTTGTTTACATGGCATGTTGCAGAACTCGTATGGTATGGCATGATTGCATGGCGAACACAAGTGATGACTCTTACATGAAAATCATGACATGCGTGTTATGTAACAACATGAATACATACCAAGCTCATTATTCTCTCGCGGCTGTTTCGTTAGCGTCCCATATACCAAATTTGGTATTACGATACGTGAATGGATGACGAAGGTATGTGACTGGTGCAAACATGATAATCATGAGATGCGTGTCATGTAACAACATGACTACATGCCACGCTAATAATGTGCTGGCGGCCGTTTCGCTAGCATCCCTTATACCAAATTCGGTATTACAGGACCTGAATGGATGACGAAGGTATGATACTGGTGCTAACATGATAAACAAGAGATGCCTGTTATGTAACAACATGACTACATGCTACGCTCATGATGCGCTCGCAGCCGTTTTGCTAGCTTTACATGTACCAAAATCGGTATTACGCAACGTGAACGGACGACATAGGTAAATGACACATCCAAACATGATAATCACGACATGCGTGTCATGTAACATCATGACTACATGCCACACTCATGATGCGCTCGCAGCCATTTCGCTAGCTTCACACAGGCCAAATTTGATATCACGTGACGTCAATGGATGACGAAGGTATGTGACTGGTGCTAATCATGAGATGTGTGTCATGTGAGAACATGACTACATGCCACAGTCAAGGCGTCAATACATTTGAACGTGACGTGGTCGCGTGCTCGCCGGCGTTAATTTCGATGCGTCACGCCGGCGTTGCGACGCCAGGCGCCGGTCCCGCCATATACTCGCAGGCGCGCGCGCCGCGCTGCGTTGCTTTGACGCATGCGCGTTTCAGCGCGCCCGGCGTCCCTCCGTCACGAAAAGAGGGAGACGCACTGTTGTCTGGATATGGCGTCGGTGCGACATGCAGCACGTCACATTTCGCACTGGTTGCCGTCGGGCCGCGCCGACGGACGCTGGTCGCGCCGGTTGCACCTGGCGTCAGACTATAGATGGTAGGTGGGGGTAAAAAACATTTATTTCAGAAGAAGTCTACTAGAGAGTGCCGACGTGGCCCATCGGCGTGCTAGAGTGGCAAGACCCTATTCCGGGACGCCAGTGGAGCTGGAAGCTGCCCGTGCGCGCTCCACCAAGGAGCGTTGTGCAGCCAAGGTAGAACAGCCGAGCAGGTGCTCCTCCCAAGCCTCTCCAGTTGGGATAGGAAAAGGGGATGAGAAAGGGACGGGATTAACTAGGCACGATGCTACGACGTGATATGTGTCGGCGAGGACATGACAGGTCGAGCATGTGCCATTGATTTCCGGCAAAAAGTGCCTGGCGACCGCCAGACTGATAAAGGTGTTCGTCTGCAGGCGGCGTAGCAGTCGTTCGTCCGCTTTCTCCAAACCGCGTGCGGGGTCCGGGTAGAGGCGGCGCGAAGCCCGGCAATAAGCCAAAATTTCGCGAAAGCGCGTCAGGTTGGCATTGCCAGATTCCGTCTCGGGACATGGAGGGGCAACGGCCCGGACAGGAGAAGCGCGGGCAGCGGCATTTGCCGCCTCGTTGCCGGGCAGGCCCGAGTGGCCTGGGGTCCAGAGTATACGAATGGGATGAGGGTTAAAGCGCCAAGAGGCTGCCTGTAGCAGGCTAGCCGCCAGCGGGGCAATGGAACCCTGAAGGTACTGAGAACAGGCCGAGCGCGAGTCCGTCAGGATGGTGCGTGAGGCAGGGTGAGAGGCGGCCAAAGCTATGGCAACCTCTTCAGCGTGCGTTACTGTGTCTGCTCGAAAGGAGAGGCTATCGACGTGTTTGCCCTCTGTAATCACGGCAGCCGTGAAGTGACCCGAGGGGGAGGGACCCGAGACGTCCACGTAGAAAACACCAGGACGATCGGAGTGTCGCGTATGAAGGGCCGCGGCGCGTGCTAGTCTACGGCCAGGATGGAGGTCGGGGTTCATATTACGGGGTAGAGGTTCCACCCATAGCTTTTGACGCCAGAGCTCTGGTACCGGCTGCAGAGGGTCTTGGTCAGATATCGGGTTAAGGCCAAGTCTGTGTAGAAGACGGCGCCCTGAAGGCGTCTGCGACAGCCGATTGATTTGGTTAACGCGATGAGCTTCGCGCATCTCTGCAAAGGTGTTGTGTACCCCCAGAGCCGCGAATCGGCTATTGGAAGTTGCAATAGGTAGGTCCAGAGCGCGTTTGTATACTGAACGAAGAAGGACGTCCAGCTGGTGCTCGTGTCGACGACGCAGGCGAAGGTAAGGCAAGGCGTAGAGGACGCGACTGGTCACAAACGCGTGGGCCAATCGGAGGGACTGAGACCCGCGGAGGCCGCCGCGCTTGGTAGAAACTCGCCGTATCAAGCGGCTCACCTGTTCGCTGGTGCGTCTGAGGCCTGCTATTGTGCCCTTTGGATCCAAGGACGATGTGAGGTGAAGGCCAAGAACCCGAATATTTTGCACTGACGGGACGGGCCCGGACGGAAGAAAAATTTGAGGCGGCGGTAGCGGAGAGACTGAAAGAAGAGCCGATTTAGCTGGAGAGCACTCCAGGCCGCATGAACCTGCGTAGGTGTCCACCAGAAGGGCAGCCTTTTGCAGGCGTTCTTCGATTTGCGCTAAGGAGCCGGTGTTGGTCCAGATTGTGATATCGTCCGCATATAGTGCGTGTTGTATTCCCTCGACCTCGCTTAGAAGAGAGGGGAGGTTCATCATCGCCAGGTTAAAAAGCAGAGGAGACAGGACTGCCCCTTGAGGTGTACCCCGCGTGCCTAATAAGTACGGGCCGTGTTCAGTAGAATTAAGGCGAATGAAGGCGGTGCGATGTGATAGAAAGGCGCAAATGTAGTTGAAAGTCTTCTGCCCGCAGTTTGTGGTAGACAGGTTAGTGAGTATAGTGCTGTGTTTGACGTTGTCGAACGCCCCGCGGAGATCGAGAGCGAGCACGGCTTTATCGTTATGGCGCATAGTAGTCGGCTCTATGATATCGTGTTGAAGCTGGAGCAGGACGTCCTGCGCCGACAGATGCGGGCGAAAGCCAAACATCGTGTCGGCAAAGGTCCTCCTGGCCTCCAAGTAGGCGGAAAGGCGTTCGCGAACCATGGTTTCCATGAGTTTGCCTGCGCAAGACGTAAGTGAGATGGGTCTCAGTGCCTCAATACTAACGGACTTTGCCGTTTTGGGAATGAGTGTCACGACCGATGTGGTCCATTCCGTTGGAAGCGGAGAACCGTCCCATATCGAATTTATAAGGTGGAGTAGCGAGAGGTGTGCTTGGTCGGGAAGATTTGCCAGGAGCGATACTGTGATTCCGTCGCGTCCAGGGGCCGTGCCCCGTCGCATTTTCGTGAGTGCAAATCGTAAATCAGAAAGCGTGTATGGGGCGTCGAGGTCGGTGTTAGGGGCGCCGGAATACGTATATGCTGGGCCTGCGGGATCAATTGTGCGGCAGATGTAGCGGTCACAAAGTTCTCGCGCGAGTTCATCCGTAGTGCCCTGAAAGGCATGCAGAACACGGTGGAGCTGGCGTTGCGTTTCTCCCCTGGTGGTGGAGGGATCGAGAAGGCTTCTAAAGAGTCGCCACGCACTCTTAGAGCTCATCTGGTTTGCAGCCTTCGAACAGGTGTCTGCCCAGTTAGCATCGGAAAGTTGTGCGGAGTATGCGGCCGCCTCTGCAGTGAGCGCCTCAATGCGAGCGCGAAGTTTCCGATTAAGTTTGTTGCGTTTCCAGCGCCTTATGAGCCCGCGGCGAGCGTGCCAAAGATGTAGGAGGTGTGGATCGATTGCAGGAGTCAAATTAGAGGTTGCAAGGGTGCGAGTGTTCGCTTGTTTCATATGAAGAGCGTATGATGCCCACGCTGCATATTCGGTCAAGGAGAGGCCGGCGGGGAATGGTTGCATTCTGAACTGAGTCCAATCGGTGAGACGGGCTTGGCCCCAGTGTTGGCGCATTTTCTGCCGCGGTGTGAACGAAATGCGGAGTAAAAAGTGATCGCTGCCTAGGGTTTCGCCTAAATTTTCCCATGTAGCATCGCGGATGTGACGGGTGAGGGAGAGGTCGGGGCACGTGTCTCGCGTGACCGAGTTGCCGGAACGTGTGGGTTGTGCCGGATCGGTAAGAAGCGTCAGGCTCAGCGAGGAAATGAGCTCCTTGAGCTCTCTGCCCCGGGCCTTCTCGTAGTGGTAACCCCAGTGAGGGCTGGGGGCATTAAAGTCCCCGACAATCACCAGTGGTTGTGGGGCCGCTATACGCAGCGCCCGATGGAAGAGATGCGCAAACGAAGCCCTCGCAAGGTGAGGGGGACAGTACACGTTTAAGATATGTATTGATGGTTGGCCCCTCCGCTGAGACAGCACTGATATCATGCAGTAGTCGTAAGGAAGATCCAGATCGAGGTCAATCTGTATCGCCGTGTAAGCGTTATGCACGAGGAGGCATGTGGTGGTGCCGCCTACATAGGAGCAGTATCCAGAAAGGGATGGAGCAGGGCCAGATTCTTGGAGCGCCAAGACGGCCGGCTGAGAGCCAAGTGAGGTGAGGAAAAGGGAAAGATGTGAACGCTTTCGCCTGTTCCCGAAGCCTCCAGGGTTCCACTGTATGATCTCGAATTTAGACGCAATGTTTGAACGGGACGTACGATTGGTAGCCATCGTGACTGTCTTAGGTTTTATATTTGGTCCTCCATGTCCCGCTCGGAATCCTCAGAGGCAGGGAGGGGCACGGAGGCCGGATTGTCCGACGGCGGTGTGGTGGTAGCCACCTTACGACGACGCCGTGGAGCTGTACCCTCACTGCTCACCGAGCAGGAGCGGGAACGCGATGCCTTGGGTTGAAACTGGGTGATTCCCCAGGCTTGAATCGCCTGGTAACCTCTACTACTATGCGTTGGACCGAGAAGCTGGTGAGGAGGTGATTAATCGAAGCTTCGACGCGCGTGAGGCGTTCCTCTACGTGCGGGGTGCGCTCTTCGCTAGGGAGAGTTTGGTTAGCGGGCAAGAGAACCTGAGGTGCCCCAGGAGCCTCAAGAGCTTCTGGAGTAGATGTGGCACCGGTTCCGAGTGCTGGAGTACACATGGGTGCTTGAACCGGCGGTTTAATGGGAGTGGACTTAGCGCGAGGACTAAGCTTGGACGTAGCTGGCGTAGCCGCCTGGACAGAGGAGGCAATACCGGATGGCCTTGCAATACACTGTTGTTGGGGTTGAAGTCGCTTATTTAAGAGTTCGAGTTGTTTAGTTAAAAGAGAATTTTGCTTTTGAAGTGCCGCAACTTGCTGGCGAAGGGCCGCAAGTTCGGGAGAAGGAGGATCGACAGAAGGGGGTGAGAGAGGCTTAGAAGCAGCTTTCCCTGCCCAACTGCTCACCTGAGGTACCGCCGCTGGTGCTTCGAGCGGTGGGAATGCTTGAGTGTCGGCGTGGAGTGGTGGAGCCGAATGATGCAGGTTGGTGCTGCTGTCTGACTGTGACGAACATGAGGTGGTCCCTCGAGGAGATGTTGAGGGCTGCTTGCGTTTCCGATATTTTCGATATTTTGCCGTGCAGCCACTGGTCCCAGTCTCATGGGCGCCGTGGCAGAGGATGCACTTGGGGTGGCAGTCATGGGCATTGAGACCTGCAGGTGCGGGGGTTCCACATTTGGCACACTGGGTTGGAGCGGGGTGAGGACACTGAGGTGGTCGATGACCGATGGTACCGCACTTGGTGCAAACAGGGACCGTTTTCTTGTAGGCGCGGATATACACGCAGTGGTAGAAGAGGAAGCGGGGTAACTTCATGCCCTCGAAAGTCACCACCGCCGCCGCGGAATCTCCGAGTTTGCGGACCGCAAGGATAGTACCTCGAGGCCAATACAGTTCAGACTTTATCTTCTCCGGGCTTTCAGCAGGGTTTACGTTGATGACGCCCTTGCATGTATCCCCTGGTGCCTTGGCGTGGCCTCGAACGGGCAGCTGCTGATCCCCCACTTGCAGCTGGAAGTCCCCGAGGAGTCGCTGTGCCATAGGCAAAATGGTGGTGCTACAGACCAAGATGTTCTGTTCCCAGATTGGCCACACTTGAATTTGCGTGGTAGTCCGGTCGCCGAGGTAGCTGCGGATGGCGTCGCCCGCGCGATCGGCCGGGACAAATGTGCGTAGCTCGCAGGGAACACGAGGTTTCACTATCACGATGTAGTCGTCGCGAGAGAGGCGAGGAGTTTGACGCGGACGCCACTTGCGTTGTTCGCTGGCTGCGAGGACGGAGCAGAAGTAGGCACACCACCGGAGGGATGGCGCACCGGCGTTCCTTGCAAGGCTGGGGAATGGTGGCCCGCTGTGGCGTCTCGTTGTTGTTGAGACGCAGACTTCGATTTCGCTTGCTTGCGTTGCCACAGTCTCACCATGTCGTCGAGGTATTCATCTTCTGATGGCATAGTGTTTTCGGAGGATGAAATCTCCATGGACAGCGTTTGGCTTGAGGCAGGATCATAGCCCGTAACCACGTTAGCGGCCGCCATCGCCGGGCTGAGAGCCCTTAGCGAGGCGGCGTTGTAGCCGGGAGTGAAGGACGTCCCTCAAGTTGTCAAAACTGGACCCACCTGGACGAAGGTGTTGTCTAGGCGAAGCGGAGAACTTGGCGGTGACGATAAATCCAAGTTTCAGGGGTACCAAGGTGGATGTCCGCAGAAATAGCAGGAAATCTACGGAGGCGATGTGGAGTGCGTCCGTCACCATCGAGCGCTCGCAGCGCCCCCAGACTATAGAGTGCTCGCGTTTTGATATCGCAGTGTTGCTGCGCCCAGCGTGCGCACGCGTCAACGCTACATAGGAGTGTATTGGGCCCTTCGCGATGCACTCGCGGTCGTTTTGCTAGTTCCACATATACCAAATTTGGTGGTACGTGACGTCAATGGATGACGAAAGTATATGACTGGTGCAAACCTGATAATCCTTACACGCGTGTCATGTAAGACCATTACTACATACCATGCTCATAGCGTGCTCGCAGGCGTTTCGCTAGTTCCACATATACTAAATTTGGTATCACGTGACGTGATTAGATGATGATTGCAAACGACACATCTAAATACGATAATCATGACACGGAAGTCATGCACGGCATCATATGCCTCCACCTCGTAACGTTGTGCTGATTTTAAAATGACACATCAATCAGTCTCAATCGTGCTTCGCATACACCGATTTCCACTGTACGTGGGATCTGCCAATTTTTCATTTTTCATGATATTGGCCGCTTACACCCTCTACGCATCGCATTGCTGCGTTCCGTCGCGTGTGTGTGCCGATTGTTGCGTTGATGAGGCATTTTCTTATGCCATTGCACATAATATTACTTGGTGATTCCACGTAATCTAAACCTTGAAATTAAGCTTGACCTGCTAAAATATAATAAGATTTTTTCGTTGGTCGTTCCCAGTGCGAAACAGCTAATAAACAGACCAGGGTTGTCCAATCTGGAGTGCCATGACGTGCGGAGCTGGGCGTCTTTTATTCCTCATTTATATGAATGACTTATCTACCGAAATTGACAACTTGCACTTGTTCACAAAACGGCGCACTCTTCCGGAATATAATTACTCTTCAAGAAATAAGTACTCTTCAAGTTGATAATAATTACATATGCAATTAGTGCCAATTTGATCTTGCATCTGGTATTCCCGACACGGCCACATTTTTCTCACGTCGTCAATGTAACATGCAATGTCCTTCAAAATCATTCTGACCTCATGTGTCAAAACGATGAAGTGACCGTCCCACTGATATTTTTTTGTGTTTTGGTAATATAGCTGGAATTTTGAAGAAGTATTAGCTAACTGTATGTATTAACAAGCACTCGAGACTTACGTCATGCTTCAACGCTGTTCCTGACCAACTTATATAACATCACACATTTAGGAAACTACGTGCATTATCTCGTAGTTAAGCGGCGGCTGAAAAAGTCACAGCATATCCACGGAGTGCATGATGATTAGTCGGGCGAAGCGTCCGTCCGTCCGTTCGTTCTTGCTTCTGTCCGTCCGTGCGTCAGTCTGTGTGACCGCCTCGCGTCCAGCCGTACGTCCGTGCATTCGTTTGTCCATGAATCAATCCGTGCGTCCGTCCCTGCGTCCGTCCGTTTGTGCATCTCTCTGTCTCTCCGTCTGTCCAGCTAGTGTACTAATGTCATCTCGCATTTTTTCATCGTATATTCAGCATATAAAAGTACCGCCGTCCAGTGGGCATACCAGGGACTAAGCGAGAGGTGGCACTCACGAGTTTACTTACGGCCTGCGCTTAGTGTCTACTTCCCACCTTTCACCGCCTTTAGATAATTGCACTGGGGCCCAACTCTTACTAAACCTTGTTAAAACCAAGCAGGTTACACCCAGCGAGTTTACCGTGGCAACCCTTTCTGGTCAAACAGTGCTCAAAGTGCGTCCTTCTCATACTAGTTTTTTTTTTTTTTTAGTAAGCATCCAATTCAAGGCAAATGTTATTGGAGGTTAAGTCACCAATACTCGTATCTGTAAGTAATTTCATCAGAAACTACTATCTCTTTGTTTATGATTAACGTGCAAGGGTTTCCTCCTCAATGGAAAAGGTTGCACGCGTGCCGCTCTTCTAGTCCGGCCGTGGAAGTGGCTACCTACTACTACGACGACTACATACATCGCGGACGCACAATCCACGACATAGGGAGCTTCACCCCCAAACCTCAGCTAGTATTGCACAATTAGAAAATAAAAGTGCATACTGTGGGCATTAATAAGACACTTCTTCATCACTTGTACATAATCATCATCACATCGTGCTTTTCATCGTCATCGTTTTTGGGGACACCTCCTGAGTCTGTACCTTGGATGCGACTGGTTTTGCCACGTCTACCAGGCCTAATAAAGGCGTGTTGAGTACTACGTCTCAAGTGGTGGAGGTTGCTTCTCGATCCCCCTTGCCTGCTCACCCGCTTAACTCCTAGATGATGATGATGAAAAACATTTATTATAAAAGAGAGAGGTACGGGGCCAAAGCATGACCCCGCTACATGGTCGGCGTCCTTAGTCCGGGACACCGCATGACGAGGCCCCTACTCGCGCCCGTCTCACCAGAGCCCGTTGAGACTCTAGTGATGAGCAGTTGAGGAGGGCAGTCTCCCATGCCTCTCGGGAATGGGTAGGGAAAGGGGGTAGGTTTTTCGGACATGCCCATACCATGTGGAAGATATCACACGTCTCCCCACAGTGTGGGCACCGCCCATCTGTGTTCGCATCGAAATGTTTTAGGATTGCAGGACAGAGTAGAGTACCTGTCTGCAGGCGCCTTAGAGTTCGCTCTTGCCTATCAGCGTTAGGTAATGAAAGGGGGTGGCAAAGAAAGTAGAGAAAAGGTGTTCATGATCATGAGGATGAAGGCGATGATAGATTGAAACCACGAAGGCCCAAAAGTTATTTACAGTCTATCGACCATTACAACATAGTGAGTGCAGCGAATCATTGGGACGATCCTGGCAAGCTCCGCCACGTCTCTTCCTATCTGACCGGCGTGGCAAAGACTTGGTTTTTCAACTACCAGATCGACTTCCCCGACTTGAGTGCTTTCAAAAAGCATCTCAAGCAAGTTTTCGGTGCACCGGCAGTTCGATCTAGCCTCGCGAAAAGGGCACTTGATGCTCGCAAACAACTCGGCGAGCGCTATACCTCGTATATCGAGGATGTTCTCTCACTCTGCCGATGCGTCAGCACTTCCATGCTAGAGTGAAAATTTAGAAGGAAAGTTTGGCATGGACATTGCACGTACAGTGATAAGGCAAGATAACCACCGGTAATTAATAGTGACATATTCACCTTTTCGGTCGGTGTCAACATAGCAATAGCCGCAGCATGCGTTGCTTCCCAAGAAACTTCTGGTTACTTCAATTGTGACTCTCTAACGTTGAAGCAGAAAACTTGTTTTTTTTTTTTTTTTGTCAGTGTAAGGAAAAACACTTTGCTCGCTTTCTGGTAAAACGAAGGCGCTTAAAGTTAACCCTTTCGGCCGTGGCGGTGTCAGTTGAGACCACCGCACAACATTTCTTATAGTATTTCGGAAATGTAACCAATACTGCTCATTCTTGGGGTCATAGTTCTTTATTGATCCCCACAGCACTTAACATCACTATTGCGGCATGTTTGTGGAGGTAGCAGCCACAAAGAAGAAGCATGGCCAAGGTCTTCGGTGAAGCCGAGACGCGTAAGGTGACATGGGTAAGCGCCATTTTTGCGACGACGTACCGAAGCTGTTTCAGTGAGTATCAGGCTGTAAATTCAGACGTTGGTTTCTATTTTCTGTACACTACTGACTGGCAGAAAAAAAAGAAGCAATTTTTCTCAACTTTGAATCACTTCGCCCTGATTACCTAATTTGATACCTCGTTAATTATTCCAAAAATGCTTGCACCAGTGGCTCAGTTTTCTGTTTGTTTTCTTCTGAGGTCCTAACTACCAGAAAAAAAACACCCAAAAAGTGTATCCGACCAAAATGAATAATGCAGGGCTGAAAGGGTTAACTACTCACTCCTATATTGTGTGTAGCTTAGAAGAAAATGTATTTGAATTATTTGGCCAGACAAAGGGGAGAAAACTGTTGAAAATGAGCGGGCTACTCGCTACAGCATTAGTTCCCTGCTATTGCTTCCAGGATACGCTCGGGCACAAAACCGGAAGCCTTCCGCGAGTGAGGCGCCCCTACAAATTGACGAAGACACCAGCCCCAGTGACATAAGCCAGGACAGTAAGAGACGCCTTTGTACCATCCTCGCTCAAGAACCTGGACTCTAAACGCCACCGGATAACTACTCGTGACTTAGAAGCCCCCACCAGAGACAGAAGTCCCCTGCGGACTTCGACGCGATCCCGGAAGCCCCGAGCCTCCGGTGGATCGCCTGGCCGGAAAAAAATGACTCAGCCACTTGCGGGGCACCGGCTCCCGCACCTGATAAACGTACCCCTGCATTTGCGTGATCCTATACTATGTTTTCATTTTCCCCATGGCTCTTACTCTAAAAGTTATTACTTTTAACGTTCAAGGTTTCCGCAATCCACAAAAGCAGGCTGAGGTATTGGCTTTTGCGCGTTCTGTGATTTGCTGTTCGTGCAAGAAACAAATTTTTTCAAGCTTTCTGATGTGCTCGCTTTCAAGCGCGCGTTCAATATTGATTGTTTCTTTTCGTACGCCAGCACGCGTTCGACTGGCGTCGGAGTCATTATTTTTAACCGAGGTCTTTTACGTGACCATCATGTTTCCTTCGATGCCTTCAGACGCGTGCTGGCGTTCGACTGCACTTTTTTTAGGGGCGAAGCTCCTTATAGCGGCACCCGTTCGTCCCCCGTAGTATGTAACAAGTATAACATTTTGACCTCCAAGGTGGTGCCGGTGAGAGACTTCTTCTGTGCGTTGTTGAACAATAAAAAATAGTGCTCAATGTACATGTCAATGGCTGCTAATGGGGAATGAGAAACAGGAGCATTCGGCTTTTAGTTAACGCGCAGACTGCGATCACCATTAGCAGCCATTGGCATGTACATTGAGCACTATCTGACAAGAAAGGGTTGCTACGTTATACTCGCTGGGTGTAACCTCCTTAGCTTTAGCAGAGTCCTTCAATGCTTTTCTGGTCACGAAACTCCGCCCGAAGGTTGATATAGGGACAAAATCTGTCGCTAGAGGCGCCACCCGTTGTATGGGGGCCACAAGCCGCCGCCACTGCTGGGCTTGTATGCGCACTGCGGCCGACGTTTCGACGCGATTATGTGCGTGCTGTTCTTCCTGTTACCTTTTTTTAAACGTCTCTGAACGCATCAATGCCACCAGATAAATAAGTTGAAACGGGATCCAGTGTAGACGACGAATGAGAGCTGTTTACTTTGGAACGCACGCGTAGTTTACTTGGAAGTGCGGGCCCACCTTATAAACAGCAGCGCATTAAAAGTGTTCTCACACCGCGCGATAACGCTTCGGGTCAATAATTGTCTCATAGCCCAATTATATGCATACTTACGATGCCTCGAAGCGGTACTTGCGAGCTATAGCTCGCAAGTGTTGAAAGACGATGCTTATGCTCCATGCTCTTGATGCGAGCAGCTACTGCTTGATCTGCTCGACAACATGTTTGTATTTGCGCCCGGCCAAAGGGCGATTATGTTTATGCGGTAGGTGAGCTTTATATTCTGGTAGGGCCACTAATAGGGGGAGGAAGGTTACGAAATGAAACACGACTGGGTAGTACAGGAGCAATCACATTGTTTTATATCCGGCTCGCCTCTCGCGCGCTACTACCCAAGTATTCAATTGAACTGAATGGTTGAGCCAGAAGTTTTATTCCAGACCTTTCAATTGAGTTTATACCCAAATGCGCCGTTGTTTTGGACACACGTTTGTGAGCGCCAATCGTTTTTTTGACGCGGGGACTTTCGATGCCGAGGGCTTTCGCGACCGCTCTAAACGTGCCCAACATTTGATTGATCACTTCTTTCCACGCAGTTCACACGGGACACCCGCCGCTTGACGTTTCCTCGTGTTTACTGTTTAGGGCATTATTATTTACCGGCCGACAACCCATGATTTCTCCGGGAACGGAATTACAGCAGCCTAATCTGGAAGTTCCTTTTGATGCCAGTGCTAGCCACTTGGCCGCCTCTGGCACTACCGAGGTACCTCATCACACATTTGTTTTTATTTTTTGGGTGGGAGGGGGGGAAGGGTGGTTATGATTCAAGGCATGCAATAAATCTTAAATTTGGTGCTAATGATACGCCGCCTAGTAGTCAGGTGTGCACTTATGAATGGGAGATTAACATATGGTGCATGTAATGGGGAGAAAGTTGGAAAACATTTGTTTACACAAAATACACTGAGAACAACACTTTGGAGAAGAAAAGCACTAGAAAGTATTGCAGCTGTTTAGAGCAATGTTTCAAAATTTGTGACTCTACTGTACAATGTGTATTTCGTTTCATTAACAGCTGCACTCTGCCTTAGCTCACTGCCTAAAATAAACTGTATTTGAATATACACTATTTACACTATATGCAGATAAATATGAATAGTACGAAAATATTACAGTGTAATGTATACAAGATATACAACACTATATACAAATGGGAAGGCGTGCTCACATACACAGCCATTATGCTTAACACTGTGGCTTCCACCCACCACTTGCAGGGCACGAACTGCGCACAGTTGCCGGCGAGGATTTGTTTTTTTCTCGAGTGAAGAAATGTAATCTACATCTCAAAAAAAAGTGTACAACGTTAGCTGTTGTCCCTAAAAAGTGCGACAGACAACCTTCACTTGCTGACGCTGTGCGGCTGTCGAGCAAAATGCCCTCAACAATCCTCGCGTACACTTCACCGCATTCAATGTTTTGCACCGTGTACGTCTCTACATGTTCTTCAACAATTTTCAGGAGAGCAAGAAGATGGCTGCTAGGTACTTTCAAATAGCCCCTCGATTTTGTTTGTAGCTTTGTCAGGTACGCCGGGAGCCCGTCAACAATTCTTGGAACGGCGTTCGTGCGAAGCCTCGGTCTCTCTCGCTGAAGCGACGCGACCACCCCGTTCACGATGTGCTCGTCGGTTCTCACAACGTCGCTAGCATCAAAATGCTTTTCGCACACCCGAACGTTCTTACTTTCGAAGCTGAAACCGCCAGCTTCCAACCGCGGTATAGCTCGCTTCCATTTCTCTCGGAGTTCGGCGCTACTTGGGAAACAGAAGAGCGACGCCTTTTCTTTGTTGCTTCGGTATCCGGAGCTGCAACCCGTCACACAGCACGTCTTAGGCATTGTTCATTCGAATTTTCATGCCGTCCACCTTGAGCACGGTGCACTGGCAGATGAAGTTCGCGTTTCGCTGATGCAGAAACCGCGAGCTGCCACCACACAACGCCGTCGGGATGCCGCCGCGGCCAGTGCGTTTCGCCGGGCGCAGCGGGGCGATGGCCCCCCTAGGACGGCTTGCGCCGCGTAGCGGCCGCTCTTGGCACCATATCAAGCTCTCCCATAGAGTGACGGAGAAGTTTCGTGACCAGAACGGTATTAAGGGACTGTGGCTTTAGAAAGGTTTAGCGAGCGTTGAGCCGCAGTGCCATGAATACAATGAACTTGTATATACCATGAGCCCCGCCGCGGTGGTCTAGTGGCTAAGGCACTCGGCTGCTGACCCGCAGGGCGCGGGTTCGAATCCCGGCTGCGGCGGCTGCATTTCCGATGGAGGCGGAAATGTTGTAGGCCCGTGTGCTCAGATTTGGGTGCACGTTAAAGAACCCCAGGTGGTCTAAATTTCCGGAGCCCTCCACTACGGCGTCTCTCATAATCATATAGTGGTTTTGGGACGTTAAACCCCACATATCAATCAATTGTATATACCATGAATGAACTCGAGGTGGTTAAAAATGGGAAGTAGATACAAAGCGCAAGCCGTAAGAAAGTGTGCGTGTGCCACCTCTCGTTTAGTCCTTGGAATGTCCGCTGGATGGCGGTGCTTCTATATGGGGAATATATGATGAAAAGATGCGAGATGGTGGTACTTGGAGTGTTGAATAGATGGACGAACGGACACATAGACAGATGCATGGATGGACGCATGAACGGACGCCGGGGCGGCTGCATGGACGAACGCAGGGACGGACGCACGAACAGACGCACGCACGGACGGGCTGATGGACGCATGGACGGTCACACTGACAGACGCATGGACGGACGGAAGCAAGAACAAATGGACGGACGAATTCTTCGCCCCACTCTCCATCATTCACTCCGTGGATATGCTGCCATTTTTTTAGATGCGGAGCATCTAATACTCGAGGCTTGTAGTGCGGCGCCGTCCGCAAGCTTCCTCCTCCTTCTTCCACCATCTGTGCATCCCTTCCTCCTCTACACACCGCGCGCGCTTCACTCCTCCACCATCTGTGCACCCTTCCTCCTCTACACACCGCGTGCGCTTCTCCTCTTCACGAACATTCGCTAGCTGTATAATGTAGCGCGCATGCGCCGTCACGCTTCGAGAACATCGGCAGCTGACGCGCGCGCATGCGCCGTCGCGCTTCGAGAACATCGGCAGCTGACGCGCGCGCATGCGCCGTTGCGCTTCTCCCCCTTCTCGAACATTCGACAGCTGACAGTGCATGCGCCGTCGCGCTGTATATATACTCAAGGTCGGCGCTCGCTCGCTCAGTTGCCGCTCGTCGGTTGGTTTGTACGGCGCGTCGACGTCCAAGGTCGCGGTGAAATGAATTCCAACGAATCCACAAACACAATGATCGACGTCCCTTCGACCAGCGCCGCCCTTTCGCATACGTGTGTACGTGTTCACTCCCCCCTCCTACAACCACGTTAACCAATTTAGCCATCGACCCAAGTAAGTCGCAATTTAACACCCCATTTCACAACCACGTTAACCAATTTAGCCATCGACCCAAGTAAGTCGCACTTTAACACCCCGTTAACCAATTATATGCTCCGCATCCTCCTCAGTGTTCCCCCGAGGGAAGCTGCGGGCAATTTTTTTTTCGTTAAGAATGAGATTTGTTGCCGTGTATGCCCCAGCGGCACGCGTGAACTCAAACGCGTTCTTCCAATCTCTTGACGCGTTCCTTTTAAATTCCCAACATGTGGTACTTTTAGGGGATTTCAATTGTGTCTTAGACTCACACGCAGACGTTCGAGGTCCGGGTCGCGGCCGGTCAAACTGGAGTGCCAGAGAACTCGAACGTCTAGTGCAGCAATTGGCATTGAGTGACATTCATCAAAGTGTGCATGGCAGTAATTATGCCTATACTTGGCGTCGAGCAGCGTCGAGCAGCCGAATCGATCGCGTGTATATGCATCCCCAAGTCTCATTACCTACGTTCACGACACCGGGGTAATGTCATTGCCACCGACACCAGTGTACATTAGCGACCATCGGCCGGTTATGTTCTCTCTCCGCCTGCCAGCGGGGACGCCAACAATTCACAGACCATGGCGTCTCGATTGCCGCGTCCTCCAGGACTCTCAGGCTACGGAGAAATTATCGCGAGCGTTACACACATCGCTCATTGGGGCGGATGTAGCTGATTGGGATCGCCTCGAAGAACAGTGGCGCCATCATTGCAGTGTGTCGGGCAGAGGACTTTGCACCCGTATGTCGAAAGATGCGTCATTGTTAATCCAAAAGATACGCATTGCCAATCGAGATCCCAGTCCTTCCACTGTAATGCGGGCATGGCAAGAGGAGCTCGTTGAACGGTACCAACGTATTATGCGCGCTTCTTCACTCTCGGCTGAAGCTTGGCGCTGTAGACGTGCACCGTGTGCGCACCCTGAGGTGCTAAGGTATGCACGAAGAGCTCTGCTTTGTCCACCAGGCTCGCCTGCCCACTCGCTGAACTCTCCCGCCCCAGCTGCTGCGGGTACGCGCGACTTTCAGGAATTCACTCAACACTTTCAGTCAATAGCTCAATCTGGTGCTAATGTCTGTTACCCAGGATCCGTTTCTTCGCATCCTCTGCTAAAAGATTTACCTCATGATTCCAACATGTCAAATGACGTCCTGCTATCACCGCCATCCGATGACGAAATCAAGGGCGCATTAGACGCAATGAAAAAGGGATCGGCCCCAGGGCCTGACGGACTCCCTGCAGAGTTTTATGTACAGTTCTGGCCCATCATTGGTCCAACTATGTCACGCGTCATTCGAAAGTGTTTCCAAGATATTACACTTCCAACCTCTTTCCACAAAGGCCGTATAACACTAGTTCCCTAGAAAGACCCAATGCCCACGCGACCAGAAGATTGGCGCCCTATTACCCTGCTCAATGTAGATTACAAGCTCTTGGACTGATTCGGTGCACCAAAATGTTGGCCATTTCTTGCAACATTAATCGCTCCCCACCAGGTCTGTTCTGTTCCGGGCCGAGAAATACACACCCATACGTGACATCATTCAATACACCATTAGCCGATGTGCGCAAGGACTGTTGGTTTCATTAGATCAAGAGAAAGCGTTTGATTTCATAGAACATGGCTACATACTAAATGTTTTACATGCATACGGATTCCCGGATAAGTTCATTGACCTCATCCACGCGATGTACACTAATTTAGAAAGTACCCTTTACTTTGGTTCCCGTGAGAGTCACGCATTTAGAGTCACGCGTGGGGTCCGTCAAGGGTGTCCCCTCTCCCCAGTGTTATTTATCCTTGCATTAGAGCCCTTCTTAAGGGCCGTTGAACATCACCCGCAGATTCGTGGCTTACCTCTACCCGGTAACACTCAAGTAAAGGTCACTGCATATGCAGATGATATTACTCTATATGTACATAATGAACAGTCGCTGCAGCATGCTCTTGATACGTTCCATGATTTCGGTATTATCTCCGGTGCAAGGTTAAACTTTTCTAAAAGCCAGTATTTTTTCATTGGCAACCCCAGCCGTCGTATCAACATCACGTCACCTTTACAGTGGTCTCCTGAGATTTCAATACTCGGAGTTACTTTCACTGTATTTGGTATACAGGATAGCATCTGGTCATCCGTTCTACAAACTCTTCTAAATGATATCAAAGCAGCCAGGCACTTCGAATTCCCCCTCTTGGAACACCGATACTTAACTCAAACGGTGTACCTAGGAAAATTTTGGTACCTTTGCCGTTCTGTTAAACCACCGCTCCACGTCTGCAGGACAGTGCAAAGCTGCATCAGTTCATTTTTTTGGTCTGGTGGCACAGAATTGTTATCGCGTCCAGCGTTAGCTCAACCGCGAGATCAAGGCGGTTTTGCATTCCCCGACGTTTCCGTCACGGCTTCTACATTGTGCCTCCGCACTCTATTGCGAATACTAAGCAATGATGACATGCCCGCTCAGACACTGGCTCGCTACCATCTAGGGCCATCACTACGTGTCTTCTTTCCGGATAGCCAAATAAACAAAGGTCCCCAATCAACTAAATTACCATCTTTGTATCAAGCCCTTCTGGCATTTCACCGACGTTTGGAAGCTACGTGCCCAGAGATAGAGGTGGCCGATTCTAAAGTGGTGGACACAATGGCCGCCCTTCTACGGCCCTTGGTGCCCCAGCATCGTCAATCTGTATTGAACCGTGCTTGGAAACCAATAACTGCTGCAATGTTGCCAGGGCATCTCAGAGACTTTGTCTGGAGGTTGGGCTGGGGCTTGCTCCCCACGCGAGATCGGTTGCAGCGATGGCAGGTGGTTCGCACTTTCACTTGCAACTGCGTCATGGTAGAGACCAATCGACATGCGACGTTTGAATGCGTGGTTTCCCGCCTTTTTTGGCGTGCGGTTAATGCTGGCTTTTCGGGGACAGGGTGTGCGAACTTTCGTGTCCAACGGCCAATTTCCGCGTAGCCGCTTCTCCGCTCTCTTAATAGTTGCGGGGCTGTTCAGCCTTTGGAGAAACCGATGTGAGGCCGTAGCTGCCAATTGCCGCCGGCGTGCCTTGTGGCCGATACTGGGGAGAATGAGACGAGAGATCCTCGCGTTCCTCTCCGAGGAGCTTTTCTTCCTCGGGGAGCAAGAGTTTCTGCGGCATTGGTCGTGCCCTTTCGTCAAGGTGGAACACGAAAGGATACAACTAATTTTTCGACCGACTTGGTGCTAAGCAGCGCCCGTTGAGTTGTTATATATGATTTCATTTGTTACAAATTGTGTTTCATTTGGATCTATTGTATCGTTATACCCTTGTATCGTGATATCACATTGAATTCTTGTGTACACGTATGCCAACATAATCATGTATATTAGAGCAAATGTCTTCACTGTAACGTAGTGATGTTAGTCGTGAAATATAGATGTGCCGAAGTGTATGTGCCCTGTTACTGGAATGGTATGAAGCCTTTGTGTTCTGTACATGCTGTAAATAATTTTTTTTCTAAACGCAAAAAAATGATAGTGGGGCGAAGCATCCGTCCGTCCATTTGTTCTTGCTTCCGTACGTCCATGCGTCCATTTGTGTGACCGTCCGTGCGGCCATCCGCCCGTCCGTGCATGCGTCTTTTCGTGCGTCCGCACGTTCATCCGCGCGTCCGTCCCTGCGTCCGTCCATGCGTCCATCAGTCCGTGCAGCCATCTGTGCGTCCGTCCATGTATCTGTATGCGTGTCTGTTCGTCCGTCTCGTCAACACTCCAAGTACCACCATCTCGCATCTTTTCATCATATATTCCGCATATCCAGCACCGCCATCCAGCGGAAATTCCAAGTACTAAACGAGAGGTGGCACACGCACACTTTCTTACGGCTTGCGCTTCGGGTCTACTTCGCACCTTTAACCACCTCGATTTCATGGTATGTATTTGTTCACTGTATTCATGGCACTGCGGCTCAACGCTCGCTAAACCTTTCTAAAACCAAGAAGGTTACGCCCAGCGACTATAACGTAGCAACCCTTTCTTGTCAGACAGTGCTCAATATACATGCCAATGGCGGCTACTGGGGAATTAGAGACAGGAGAATTGGGCTTTTAGTTACACGCTGCGAATTTCTTATTGTTCAACAACGCACACGAAAAATCTCCCACCAGCACCACCTTGCTGGTCAAAGCGTAAGACATGTCAAAGCGTAAGAAGGTCAAAGCGTAAGACAAAACGAGGGACGAACGGGTGCCGCTTTAAGGAGCTTCGCCCCTAAAAAACGTCTACCTTCGTCTACCCGCGGGACGGCTTTATGCTCTCCCATAGTAGAGTACCAAGGGCTCTAAATCGTTCACTATTTTGTCTAAGCACACAACTTTGTTTGTGAACAGCAAAAGGGGCTATTGAATTCCGAGAGAAGACAAGCGCGCCAGTTCAAGGAAAAAAAAACTGAGGTAGGCAGGAAACACACATGCCGAAATTGCAAATTTTCGCATTGTCTTATATGACCCCCCCCCCCCTTTTTTTTTTGACGGAAGGACAGAATAATGGACGGACGTCAATGGTAGATGGATGGGGGTACGGCAGGGCAAGGAAGTATCCTAGGACCCATTTTTATTTTTACTTTATATTACGAAATTCCGACGATCGATGATACAGCCAAATTTATTATATATGCAAATGACACCAGCTTATTTTTGCAGAAAACTCAGAATCGAACCTAATTAATAGAGGTAACGAAGCGCTATCGAAAACAAATTACTGGACAACTCAAAACCACTTAAAAAATTAACATTAGCAAATCTAAGGCAATATTGTTTCGACCACGAAACAAGCACGTTCAACTAGCACCAATAACGTTGTATAATGCGGAAATTGAGGTTGCGGCATCAATAAAAAATTTAGGCGTCTATTTTAATGAGCACATGACATGAGATGACCACATAAATCACCTAATTAGTAAACTATCTAGTGCAATAGATGTGATGCGCCGTGTCTCTTTTAAATGCCCTATAAGCATCAATATGTTTTTGTATAATGCTCTATTCGTACCAATACTTAATTATAGATTGCTAGTTTGGGGTACTACTGCAACAGAAAACAATGAAAAGCTCGCAGTTTCAAAAAAAAAAAACGCGCGATTCGATTAGCATGCAAGGTTTATTACCTTTCACACGCGTTTGATCTCTTTATAAGACCCAAGATTGTCCCCTTAAAGTCAATTTTTAACTATAATCTATGTCAGCAGTGTAAACTAGCTTAATAAAAAAAAAACTAGTCCACCCTAATAAATTGTAATATATACAAACCAACAAAAATGGGCAAATTAAAAATGTCGCACTAACTGCGGTCACCAAATGCTTTGTTAAATAGAATCAGTAAAGAGTAGCTTTTTTAACATTCCGGAAATCTCATTTAAATAACTACGGAGACTTTTTGTTACAATATCCTTATCATGAACATGCCTCATAAACAACGCCGTCTGTTTCTTTTTTGTTTCTCGCTGTTTTACAAGGAAAATAATTTAGTCATTTATTATGTTTTTTTATTATGCTTATGGTAGCACGCTACTTTTTTGCATGAAGAATATTAATGTACAGCCGCGACCAAATCTGTGTAGAGCACGCGAACAGCCGGTTTTTGCTATGCGGAGCAATTCAGCATATGTTTAGCACCATGGCACATCTTCTGCTAGGTAAAAATGTATTTGTATTATTTTAAGCCCCAGTAATATTGATCAAGAGCCGTTTAATCTACTTGTTTGATACTGAACCTTGTGACTATCTGCTGTACTCTCTCCTGTAAAAACGAGTTTACTGTACGAGAAAAGACTTGATTACGACTGTAGTTGTTCTCATTGGAGGGTACCCAGTCTTTCGTTCTCTCCTTTTTTTTATTTCTGTATATTTTTATAGTTATATGTATTTTTTTTAAATTGTCCAGTTCATGACACAATTCATTTCAGTCGCTGTAAGAAACATATGTTGGAAAGAGTGGTATGGATCAAGAGCAAATTAAGAGCCTTATTTTTTCTGTTGGTTTATGGCTAATTCATGTGTTTTATTAAGCTGCCATCATCCTTGTCGACAGACTATCTTTAGTACGCATTCTACGTCTGAGCCAAACAATATCATAGGTATTGTAATTAACCGGCGTAGCCAATGGGGAGGCGGGGGAATGTGTAAATAAATTGGCCCACTCCACCCCCACCCCCCACCCCCAAACCGACGTTTTTCGGTTTTGTATGTGCACATTACGCCTGCGCACACAAACATAAAAGAGTGTTTTAACCCTCTAACTAGACAAAAAAGTACTGACTGCGCCACTGTTGGATTTTTATCCTTCCCGCTTGACGGACATTCTATCATCTGAAGTGGCATTCCGTTCTGAGCAGTTGCGAAGCTTTGTACGCTTGCCCACGTAATAGTACGCAGGATTTTTACGACAGCTAGCGCTATCTGTCGAGCAACAGAAACTTCTTCTTGGCCTACCTTCGTGCGCGCTACTTTCGACAGGTGGGGCGACCTGCCTCGCTATCTTATGCTTTCTCATTTTTTTTTTTTTTTTACTGGAGCACAAGCGGTACGAAGCGGGCTCACAAGTGCAGGTGCGGCGTTCAAAATGACTCGGTGCTACCAGGTGCCGCTTCAACGGAAGGAGCAAGTTGACGTAGAGAGAAAAACGCGCGCTGAAAAAGCATCGCGGTAGGTCGACGGTCGACACCTGGGCTGCGCTTCTCGGCTGGTCAAAAGAATGACGCCCGGTTTATCGGTACTGTTATTTCAGCTGTTCAAAAATCAGTTCATGCGCACGAAGATTTCGCTATCTCGCGATGAAGCGGTGCTCACTTTCGTTACCCTAGTGGACAGAAATAAATAAATAAATAAATAAATAAATAAATAAATAAATAAATAAATAAATAAATAAATAAATGGACTTCAATACAGCGGCGAAAGCGTCTACGAAGTTTCCAGACAGTACAGTTCTATGAGAGCCCCCCCCCTCCATTTAGCGCTGCCACACACACACACACACACACACACACACACACGCACACACACACGCACACGCACGCACGCACGCACACACGCACGCACACACGCACGCACGCACACACGCACACACACACGCACGCACACAGACACGCACGCACGCACGCACACAGACACACAGACACACGCACACACGCACGCACACAGACACACAGACACACGCACACACACACACATACACATGTAGCTATTTATGCCAGTGTACATCGACCACAAATATTTAGTAAACTACAGAAGCCACAAAACGTCAAAATCAGAAAAAGCAGAGCAGTAGAAACTCGAGGTGAGAATGCGTCGTGGTGGTGTAGTGCTTATTGTGCTTGGTGATCCCAAGGATGCGGGATTGAATGCCGGCCACCATGGTCGCATTTTCAATGGAGGTGAAAATGCATGAGGCTTGAGTACTTAGGTTTAGCTTCCTGTTAAAAAACCATAGGCTTTCGCAATTTCCGGACCCTCTACTACAGCGTTCCTTATATAAATGTATGGAACGTTAAACCCCACCAATCATTAAATTGGATGGGAGGAGAATAAACGGCAATCTAGATGCTTCACGTGCATCAATTCTGGCACGAGCTTACTGGTAATGCACCGGAACGTCAAATTGGGAAATCGTTCCCGGGATAGGGGAGCAGCTTGGCTTTCTCGGAAGGGCCTGGAAGTAGCCCAACTGTCACAAGTTGCAGCATGTATATATAGCAGAAGTGTGCGGAAACATTACATAATAAGGCGCGTGCAACACGTCGGGCTTTGCGGGTCTTTTTCTGGCACATTAATCAGAGCGGGCTGGAAACATACTTGCGGCAAACTGCGAGCGCGCAGCGTAGTTATTACATAATCGCCGATGCCGCACGCTTCGGCTGCGTATACGTATATAGACGCCAAGGTAACAGCTATGCCTTACTTCTATGAATTAAGCACCACGACAGCGTGATGAAAACCACACGTGCATTCTTAGTGAGTGCATATAATGTCGAGAATGATATAATAATCACTAGCGCGATAACACACAACGGAGTAGCCAACTATACACAGAGTATCATATACTGATATACAAAAGGGAAATCTGGCGCTAGTGTCTATGGGAGCTGCGGGGCATGATGCTTCAGCCAGGGTGGGAATAACGGGTAGGACATGCATTTGCGCATGATTCGTCGATTCAGCTCCACGTGTCCTGCTGCCACTTTGTCTCAAGGATTCCACGAAGTTCAGCAAACGTTCAGAAATTACACTTCAGGATCAAGTTCAGATATTCACTATTTTATCCGGAGCGAAATTCAAAACACGGCAATAAACAATGCCACAAGTTTGTTTGAAGCTGCAGATAGGCAAATTCGCGTACTGTGAGTTCTTCCTTTGGTGACGCAACAATCGCTGCACCACAGTTCTCCCTGTAGTGATAATTTAATTAGTTCCGCTTCGCGAACATAAATACAACAGTCAAGCTGGTGGCGTTACATCCTTCGTCAGGCTGTAAGGCATGTTCATGTTTTGCAAGCCTTTCAGATATATTGCATCACTGTTCTTCATTAAAAGACTCTTTGTTAAGCTGTGAGCAGGTAGTCTATAGTTTTACTGCATCCATGTTGAGAGTTTGTGTGAACGCCTCTGACTTGCGGTGGAGTTTTACACGCTCCAGGGAATTCACTGTCTATCTCTCCCTTTTTCTTTTCCTTCTCTTCCCTCCTTCTTTTTTTATTGTCCCCTACCCTAATTCCCCACTGTAGGGTAGCCAAGTGGATGTCTTCCTGGTTATAACCTCCCGGCCTTCTCCTTTTGTCTGCCTCCTTTCTTCCTGACCTTATACAGAAATTTACACTCTTACTTACCAACACTTTTTTGTCAAGCTTTGAGGTGACATTGTAGTCACCACCTTTCACAACCACAAAATGCCATCGTTTATAACTACAATACTGTTACTCTGGTAACGCAAACGCCATTTTCTCGGCTGTTTTTAGTGTAAGTTGTTTCTATTGCGGGATTTGCCCGATTTCTGTAGTACACAGACGTTCATCATGATTATAGTTTCCTGATATATTCCCAGAGAAGGCAAGCGGGTTAGGGGGAGACAGAAGGTTAGGTGGGCAGATGAGATTAAGAAGTTTGCGGGTATAAATTGGCAGCAGCAAGCACAGCACCAAGTTAACTGGCGGAACATGGGAGAGGCCTTTGACCTGCAGTGGACGTAGTCAGGATGATGATGATGATGATGATGATGATGATGATGATGATGATGATGATGATGATGATACCACACAGATTCTCGTTGCACATACCAGTTGGTTGGCCTTACTTTCGCGTTCATCTTTAGTGAACCAGTGCTGAGTGGTGGTATTTACCCAGCGTATGGCGAATACCCGTCGATGATGCCCACAAACGTTACCACGGACCACGGACATGAAAGGTTTGGCTAAGAACAGCTTCATGCTATATGAAAATCCACGCTATCAAGTAGTGCTCGCTTATCTTCCTGCAGCTCTTTCGTTTACCACAGCGTAGTCATTCTATCTTTACTCGAGCTGTGGTCTGCCACGAGCTTTAGTGCATATTCAAGGACCTATACTGCATCTCTAGCCGCGGATGCAAGTTGTGATTTTGTTGTGACCTGCCAAGAGCATTTGCGAAACAAAAGAAAAAAAAGTAAGGTTTGTAAATCAGAATTGCCCTGAACGTTCTGTAATCTGAGCTTGGTAAGTTATGGTGTTGCCAGACGTTCCTTTAGTCCATGATCGTCGTACTACCGGTTTCGGGAATACACCCGAGGCACTAAGTTATATCTTCTGCGTAGAGCATAACCCGGTGCTGACATTAGCCATATTTCACAACTATAGAAGGCCAATAAGTGCATATGAATGAAAATAATGTTGTGCCCATGAAATAGATGATTTGCAAGCTTTCCCTGATCCTGCAGAAGACGGGATCATTATAATTAATTGTGGGAGTATGTTCGCGAGAGCATTTCAAAACAAACCGTGTCACCAAAGTTTTTCTCCCACTCTCTCTTTGTTTATGAGTTCGCATTTTTCTTCAGGCATTTGTTGTCTGTGTCACCCGGCACTTTTTTTCATGGACGCTGCCCTGGTTTGTTACGGAGGACAATCCTCAACTTACCAATCCTGTCGCAATTTCGTGTTCACTGCCTTCGGGTTCCTCTTAAGTCCTCTCCGTCATGACAATCTCTACCACAACCGAAAACAGGAGACAAATGACAGAACGACAAGAGTTCAAGCATTCTTTATTGCGATTCAACGTCACGTTTTTCTCCAGAATATTAAAAAAAAAGTATACGAAAACCGTAGCAGTTTTCTGCTTCCGAGCTCACTCATATTCTAGAACTGGCAGTAACTATTACACACGTACACAAAGGCAGTGATGGCGCTGCTTGATCATTTCTACCCGCCGTCTAACACTTTCTACTCGGCCATATAGAAATCGATTTGATCGCAGCATTTATGCTCCATTTTACGATAGCAAACCAATGCAGTCAAAGGAACGAAGCGTGCTCAAGTGCTTGAGAACGCGTACGTTGTGATAGCGCTTAGCGATACGTGCGTTCGGCTTCTCTCAATTATTGACGTCATCTGTCCACTTCAGTTGCCGCATTATTGCCAAACATAGTACACATATGCATGAATTCACAGCAATCGCCGTGCTTCGACTTGCTTCGCGGTCTCAATATCGTATTAATAATTATAATCTACCTCTATTCAAGCCAACCCGTCACCCCATGTACAAAAATAGTCCCCTTACCTTAACGCTACCCGGCAAATGTGGTAGAAAATCTGTATGCAGTCGATGTTTTTACATCACGCTATTTTTTCATTCCTATAAGGCACACATGTATTCTCGGAAGAACTAGCCTCGATTGAGGCACGATTGTGGACGGTATACAATCAGCGCACAAATATGCAATAAATAATTCTTTCTCTTACACACTCTGAACTCTGCGCTTGAGCTACGAATACACTGTAAGAATAAGTTCTTTCACTAGCATCCCATTTCATTTTTAATATACATAGGACGCCTCCTTCATCGACATCGGAATCCCCACTGCATTTTTCGTGCCCGTTGTTAATTCTGTGACCAAGCGCTGTCTTTGAAACCTGTATTGAAAACTAGGCCTGTACCGCTTAATTCAGCGTACTGGAGAGTCGCGAAAGTTCTTTGGACATCTTGTACGCTAAGTTAATCATCAATAGAAGTAATACGCATTACCAGTAATAGTCTGACAGGCCGATCCTCCATAATCGTGGGTAAAAAAAAAATGACTGCTCCACGAGTTTGAAATCTCATGTGGACAATGTCACGTATTGGGAACGCACAGAGTGTCTTCAGTGACAGGTTGGTGTGGTCGTCATATTAATTTTTTTTTGTTTTCAGGTAAGTAAAAAAGAAATGCAGGTGGGGTCAGTCGCAGAGCACACGTGTAGCTCACTACTACAAAACTTTCAACTGATGAGCACGTAATGTGCCTCTCTAAGCACTTGTTTTTTTTTTGTCTTTTTTTTGAAAATGAAGAGGAATAACAGTGCCCGCGATGTGTCAAAAAAACATTCGACGTAAGTTTTTTCTGGCTTCCTTAAGCCGCGTCTACTAGCGATAAAGTTATAGAGAAATGTTGTAAGAAAACAAAATAATTTCAAGACGGTGCTGGTGTATAGATACATATAGCTACGGCTATATACTTCAAGTGCACATCGTTGCGTAAATGAAGGGTGTACGATCTTGTGACGTAATGTGTGACCATGACTGAGCTGTTGGCTGCAGTCTCAGCGTGAGTCATGGCGTAAACAAAGATGCGAGCGTAATCCATTCCGTGCTGTCGGGTGATTTCTGGAACACGACGTTCACTGTTGTGCTAGGCCGCTGTTTTGTCTGTAAGAAACAAACAAAGACAACAACACGGAGGTGTAGAGCCGGCTCGCCGTTTTCGTCTCGAACTGAATCAAACAAAGCATGCAAGCGAGGTGGAAGCAGCCGGGGATTAGCGTAAGCTGTAATGGTTACGCCGCGTGGAAGAGGAAAGAAGGTGGCGCTAAGTCTGCTGCGAAGTCTAAGTGGCAAGGAATCAAGTGGTAACTAGAAGGGATATTTAAAAAAAGAGAGAGAAACAAGAAGCAGGGGTCTTTGCACACAATCTGATTATGAAAGACGCATAAACTGCCACTGCATGTCTTTGAAACCGAAGAGAGCAAGCTATACCAACCAATTTATTTTCACCTTCTGTTCTGTCAAGTTCTTTCAATGACGAACAGCCCGCAATATGTTCCCCAACCGCCTCAATTTAGCGCACCGCCAAAACAGCCTGGAGCTATTTATGTGTAGGCAAAGCGTCTGGTGGAGCGCACCTTCATAGAGTGAAGGGGCAAGCTGTGCACGACATTTTGGCGCCTCCTTACCGCACCCTTCGCACCACAGTTCGGAAGCCATCGTGTTTACTATATATTTGTTAATCGCAGTTTTATTTACAATACGGCTATTGGGAAATTAGGAGATTGTTCGAATATCCGTCGCTGCTCGAACAGTTTTATATTTGATATCGCAACGGACCCTTTGCATGATTATCAAGTGCGCTTCCTGCGCTGCATATTTCATCAAGTAATGGCGGCCCCTGTCGTGCACCTGGCGGCACCTGTCGTGAAAACCCCCCTCAACTCCCCTCTAGTTACGGCCCAGATGCCGAAGTATGCAGCTTGTAGATGCGCAAACAACATACTTGAGCAGAGTGCACATCTTGTGCCTGTTGAATAGACTGTTCATGTGTTCTTTGAGTCTTGAACAAGACAGCGATTAATATCGTACTTTATTGACAAAAGTTTGCGGCTTTACAGCACTCATAAAAAATGGAAAAGAAAAAACTATGGATAGGTAAAAAAAAAGACGCTGGCTTTGTGTATTTCTGCTCGCATCGGTGTCTCTTTTTCTTTTTTGTCTTAATACAATGAAAACAAAATATGCTTTTGCTAGCACACTTTCTGCATTTCTGCTTCTAAGGTGTGGCAAAGTGCCTATCCGTTTGCAAGCATTCTGGACGTCTCTGCGAGCCTTGCAGGAAATGGGAAAAAAGAAAGACCTATAGGTATACAGCGCCCGCAGCAGAAGAGGAACTCAAAGAAAGTATTGTCTCCTCCGTGAACAATGAATGGGAACACCTGATAAGATCACACCGCGAAACGGCTGTTCCGATTCTAAACTTCACCACGTGTGGACGAATACAAACATAATGAGATTGTTAATCCGTCAATGCCGCAATATAGGCGTCGCACCAGCGCCATCCATCCGTGTGGTTCATTTTGAATGTTTCCGCTGTGTGTATGCATGGCAGGCCATTCCGTAAGCGATGTAGCACGCGCGAGTACATGGCCGTTTTCTGAGGAAGGCATTACGTAACATTTAGTGCCGCTGTTGTTAAACGGAGGGTGTGCTTGGTGAGGTCTAGCCAGAGCATGCCTTTAAATAACGGCCTTCAACACATTTATGCTCTCATTTTCATTCTATATTCTGTTTCCTTTCTCTCATTCTTGTCTCTTTGTAGGGTTGCCAACCGGATGTTGCACACACCATGCGGTCTTTCATTGTCTTATTTCCAACATTATTTCTTATTTGTTATTCAACACATGACATCAATGATGGCTCGGGACAGATATATATATGCGCCGTAAAGCACAGGATGTCGGGTCCGTTTCTGACACCGTATACACGGCACGCATCGACGAATTCCTGCAATAAGCGCGAGGTATATTGGCCGCTTAATCTATGCGTCTTGATGCGGCCACAAGCTGTGCCGATTCTAATGTTTGTTCTGGTAGCAATTACCAGCTTTTTTTTTATGTCGCCCCTTCGGGAATATTCAGGAGCTTCGTGGCAGTACACTACTTCAAAAGATTGAGTGGCTTTAAAATATATATATATATATATATATATATATATATATATATATATATATATATATATATATATATATATATATATATATATATATATATATATAGATGAAATAGATGATCAGAGTTTCTTCCGGCTACCGTAATAAAAGTTATAAACTTCGAGAATAGTGCAGTATAGGAAACAAAACAATAAAATATTTATTTAATCCTAACAGTTTCGGCTGGTGGACCAGCCTTCTTCGGAGGATGTAAGTGAAATGATACAAGTTCCCGTAGCAGAGGGTCACCCTCACAGTTTAAAGACCCTCCAAAAAAAGAGAGAGAGAAAAAGACAAGCGGGCGAACGAGGTAGCAACAGACAACAAGAAGGAGAAGAAGGATTGTTTCCTATACTGCACTATTCTCGAAGTTATATATATATATATATATATATATATATATATATATATATATATATATATATATATACTGTCCAATCGTGGGAGCGACGCGCAGTGTGCAAGGACGCACGCCTTCAGACCTTTACAATAAAGTTTTCCCAAACCAAACCACACCAAACCAAACCACGGAATATCAGCCGTGTCACGCGAAGTTTCAAGTAACAACGACGACAGACCATTGTCATCGAACAACATACGCGCTTACGGAACGTTGCGGTAATCTCGATATCTATTCAGGGTCAAGCGGCAAAGCGCCGCACTTCAGGCAACTATAGTTCAGCGGTTTCCCAGTAAAGGGCAAGCTGAATCACAATGTGCTAAGGTTAAAAATGTAAAATGAATAAATAATGGTTGGCGTCGCAGTTTTAGTGAGAGAGCATGTGTCGCGCTGGTTTTATTACGAATGTGTTCTATAGTAGCCAGTTATAGTACCATGGTCGTTGCGTAAGTAAGAACACCGTATTTGAAACGGTACAGATTAGCCAAGAGAGAGAAACGAGAAAAAAAAGGAAGGCAGGCAGGTTAACCCACATTAGCCAAAGGTTCTGCACTTGCTTGTGTTCTGCCGTGAAGTAAGGTGTATTGCTCATTGTACCACGTCCAAATTTTCTGGGCATGTATTCTGCATTTTTACCGTGGTAAAAGCAAGAATTACAAATATATGTGAATCTGAAAACGAACATAAATGTACTCAGAGGCGGGCACGACAAAAAACATGCAATGTTAGAACCTACATATTTGTGAAAGCATTTTGGTCAGCATTGCAGAGAGAAGGAACGTGAGAGGTGCTATTGAATATAGTGAATATTGCATATAGGCTGGTGACATTATGGCCCTTAGAAAATTTATTGCACTATTTTACGCATTCAGTGCAAAGTGAACGATGTTGTGAGGTTGTGCTCAAGTAAATGGCAGCATCTGACAGTATCTACAACCACGAGAGAGCATCCTCAGATTTTTTTTTCTTCTCTGCTTCTTTTATGCATGCATTTTCGCTCCTAAATTTTATTTTATTTTATTTTATTTAGAACATTACCCGCAGCGCCATCTTAGACATTATTGCAGGGGGCACAGTGCCTCATAGAATGAATCCGCAGTATTGCGGCCAACTAAATCAGCTGGTAACGTTTTCCATTCGACAATGGCTTGCGGAAAAAAAGAATGCTTGACAGATCCGTTCTGGGGTTGTATTGCCGTACTTTAAATTTGTGGTCTTGACGAAAGGAATGATGGTGCTATGGTTTTAAATATTCTGAAATATTAATGGCTGTTTTCTTATTATAGATTGAAATATAGCATGTCCGGCTATGATGATGCACAAAGTGAATTAGAGAATGATGAGATTATCGCTTTATTGAGTGGGGGATGTCACATGACTAGGAAGCTGGTTCGTTTGGGCATGGCTCTGTACAGCTATTTCACTTTCTCTTCGCTAAAGTTCACTGCAGGCACTCCCGGTGATGCTATGTTTGCATTTGTTCCTTTGTTGGCCGTAATGTGATAAACTGCCGAGTGAAGACCAACTGTGTACACGCCTGTGTTGCCGGTGCTCTCACCTACAGCAGAAAAGAAAGAACCAGTGCAGAAAAAAAAGAGAGAGAGCTACAATTCAAGTTAATGGCAGAGAGAAGCAAGAGCTAAGAGAAATCACGCTTGCTTTGTTTGTGCGATTTCATAACTATTACGAATGTGGTCACTTAAGGCTAGAAAAGGTTTGGTGCTTTTTTAACAAGGAAAGACCTCGCGTAAAATACTGTAGGCTGTACGGACTTATTTCCCATATTCACGTGAGGGCTTTGACTCGGAGATTGCTGAAGTGCGTCGAGTGAAGCACCGCCTTTCAGCAGAAGATACTGCGCTTTAGTAATTGCAATATCTGGGATTGGACGTCGTGCAATGCGCATATCGGAGGACATGCAACCACAACGCTGAAGAATGTGTACCAATAGTTTTTTTTTTTTTTTAAATATGCATCTTCACTCTTGGGCATTCTCGGCTGAACACTGGGGCTACGCTGGCACAATGTTTTCTTTCGACAATCGCCATGGGTTGTCAACGAAGCGAAGCTATTGCTCTACTCGAAGAGTGACGCTGCTGTCGAGTTTTACCTTCTTGAGACTGCATGTCGTGTCCATAGTATTCCAACGCTATGGAATACAAGTGATATTGTTGTTCGAGATAGAAATCCCTGGCGCTTATATATAGCAAAGCCAATGTTACTGCGTGTGGCGGGCAATGAGAGCGCAGTATAAGCGATTAAGCACACGTGTCATGCGCTTACGGGACCTATAGAATACTGACCGGCTCTGGGCGCCAGTGGTAGCAGATTGACCCCCTCGGGTCCGTCTCTGGACTGCGGCTTCGAGATGTGCATGCCGATGCACAGCACGTACAGCCAGGTGCCGATCAGGCCACCCAGGTGAGGCACGAACATTGGAATCCACCAGAAGTTGCGGAACCTGCGTTGGGTAGCACCCGTCAGCACTCACTTTGCCAAGTCTCCGCACGAGACACGTGACAAAGTTGGCAACCTATAGCGCACCTTCTATACGGTACATGTGCGGTAAACGTGTAGGGCAACGCACACAGTTCCTTTGCCCATACAGCAGTGATGTATAGCATCTGGCATAGCCGTAATTGGCATGCAAGTGATTCCGTTGTGTATTCTTAAGCTTAATTTTTAGTGCTCCTTAGGCAGGCTTATATTTGTGCAAAAGTTTAAGTTTCCGTGAAAATACTGATAGGCATGACCTCACGATTCTGGCATGGAAGCAGCCAGCGGCGAGCCGAGGGCCCCAGCGTGTCCTTCTAGCTTACTCAGGACCTCTTTAAAGCTAATTGCCTGTCTGCCTAAACCACGTAGTAATTCACATAAATAAGCCAACGAGTGACATGGCCTGACCAAACTCTTTTTTACTTCGTCCTACTTCTTTCTAGAGAGAGAGAAAGAGAGAGAGAGAGAGAGAGAGAGAGAGAGAGAGAGAGAGAGAGAGAGAGAGAGAGAGAGAGAGAGAGAGAGAGAGAGAGAGAGAGAAGATTTCACTGAACACAATGGGCCGGCAATTCGTTCTCGGTGGCTTTATTTAGGTGACGGCTCGTGGTCCCTGGACTCGGGCGGCATCCTCGGCCTGCCGGACGGCCCAGAGCTGGTCATTCAACTCTTATTTTTTTTTACGCTAATAAGTATTATTTTTACAGCTACACAGAGTTTGTAAAATGCACAAACGTGTTCATAAGAAATAAAATTTGGTTTCTTGCGCCAGAATGCCTTTCACATCTATATGAGAACACAGTGAACCGGGTGTATGACTTTTGATACAGTAACGTCTACTAAGAATGAAGTCCTTAAGTCAACTCACGTGAACGATTCGGCGCCGTATCCAACGATCGCGCTAAGCACGCGCGCCGGGAAGTCCCTGGCAGGGTTGACAGCGCCCATGCAGTTTGCTCCGTAGGCCCAGCAGAGGGCCACCACCATGATGCCGATGAGGAAGGCGTGCATTCCCTTGGTCGTGTTCGCGTTGCGGTCGTCCAGGATCACCATGATGGTGAACATCAGCAGGCCCGAGCAGATTATCTGCGGATACGATCGAAGCTCCACGTGAGCTGCGTCTACACCAGTCGCCGAGGGCACTCTCGTCACAAAAGTTTCTCATTTATGCTTCACTTTCAGTGCAGCGATGTGTATAATATAAAAATTAAGCAGATGATTGATTGATTGATTGATTGATTGATTGATTGATTGATTGATTGATTGATTTCGGTCCCGTCTAAAGCCAACTTCAGTCACTGCTATGAGCACCGTATCTCTGATGCTAAGAAACAGTACATCATAACCGCTCAGCTTATACAGCGGGTAAGGAGTAAGCTGTAAATAAGAACAAGAGGCAATAATATATACAGTCGTGTTTAGTGATAGCAAGATCGTTATGAAATTCCGGCAAATCACTTCAATGCCAAGCTTGACTCGAGACCTTAGTAGGGATATCAACGCAGCTTTTCGCAGCCGTGTTTTTAAATGCGAAGCATTTCTTGGTGAACTTCGGCGACTTTGAGCATATCTATCTATCTATCTATCTATCTATCTATCTATCTATCTATCTATCTATCTATCTATCTATCTATCTATCTATCTATCTATCTATCTATCTATCTATCTATCTAGCCACTTACGTTTGGCTACTCTCGTGGTCACCCTCTTAACTTCGCGTGAACCAAAATTAGCATGGGAGAGTAAGATGGTCTGACGAATATGAGGCGCTGGTCAAGACATGAATAATGTCACAATCCTGTCGCGTACGTCGTCACACACTTCCCGCCAAACAGTGGTCCATACCTGCGAGCGGGTATGTGCAGCTGGTATACGTGGATATGTGCCACAGGTGATTGACACTTAATCTAATCAGGAACGACGAGAACACACATGGGCAATTTTAACCTTCGAGCGTTAAGAAATAAACGACATCGGTAGCGTTGACCCGACGAATCTAAACAAATAGCTGTCAGGGTCCCAAATGGAATCGAACCCAAGCATTCTGAGTGGCAATGAAGAATTTTACCACAGAACCAGGTCTCGGAACTCCTTTTCAAAAAGACTAATCTACGTGAAACGTCAATAGTGGTTGCAGTGCTGCCTACCCAATTTTATAAACATTACATAAGTATTCCTTTCATACAGCCGTCACGTCGAGTTGATGTCAATTGTGATTAGTTGTCATGCGCTGAACTTGATTTATGTAGCAGTGTCTAGGGCCAGCATCCTCGCGAGCATCAGCGCTTCATACCAGCTCCTGGTGTTGCTAATACGCATTTTCCAGTTGGCATCTTTGCGCTGGTGCAAACAATGGTTATATAAACATCTACAACTCTTCAACGTATGTGTGTGCGTGCAACATTTGTACATATGTTTAGCGCTATTTCATGACGTGTCGCTCAATAAAAAAACTTGTAACACGGCCACCTTCTCTCCACACAAGTTCTTCGCACAACGTCGATTCCCCGGGCGTATGGTATCTGCCGAACTTTTTCTTAGCGAAGTTGAACCTATAGTAAAAGCAGGCGTAATTGTAAGAATGTGCGTAAACAAAGCTCGTCTGTTCGCTGGAAGTGAGAACAAAAATGCTTTTCATGAATAGATGGTATTCCTTCGGCATTTGCCTTAAAGTGCTGCTTGATATATGGAGCGGCGTTTCTTCGTTGTTTTCATTGACGCGAACTACGACACGCCAAATCCACTCTATAGTTCTCCAAAACAGCGGCTAAACTACATACGCGCTCAGGCCGGAGTGTTTTTCTGTTCACCGTACAAGGCCGAGGCCCCACTTGGTACGAAGGGCAAGGGCACCGTGCATGAGGGACTGCGGGGTCGAGTGGTCTGCATCGTGCTCGCGATCCGGCAGGACGGAGGACGCGGCTAAAAGCGGTAGCCGCGGCCCTCCGCATTCTTCTCCGACAACTAGGGCGCGTCAACTGGAGCTTGGCACTCTTCCAACGCCCCCTCGTTGTTAGGGATGAAAAGTACGTATACAAACAAGGCTGTAGGCCGGATCATTCAAGTTAGAAGAAGCGAGCCAAGGTTGTCACACTTTACGCCGTTTTCACCATCCCCGGATTGTGGAAATTCAATTGATGCCTGCGCCGTCTGCAAAGGAGGTCCACATGTTGGCTTTGAACTCCGTCAAAAACTATATACGCAGACAGTTTCGACGTCACGGAAAGCACAAACAGGGCATGCTAAAGAAGGCGTCCATTACAGCTAGGCTTACACGAACGTGAAAATTTAATGAAGCTCTGGTAATTAATTCGACCCTACATTCAGCACACGTGAACTCACGGGCTCGACTTCCTTCTGTGGTGGTGGTTATATTTAACACGGGACTTCGCTCCACTCGTAACTGCCAGCTGAAAAGCTTTTGTTCTACGTCGTCATTCATGCTGTGGAGTTACATTTAAGGCATGAACTTCGAGTATGCCGTTCCACTTTTACCTCAATTCACCTGAAGTAACATGCATCATAGCGTGTCGCCGTGTGTAGCCCAGGTCTCGATAAATGTATTCTGATCTATCTCAGTGGGGCAGAAGTTGTGCCCGTAAAAAGAAGTGGGGGGTCATTCCTTTTGATCTCATATCAGAAAGCAACAGTACTTTCATTTTAGCATTCACTGTATGCACATGAACGTGAGCGTTTGGTTGCTAAGTAAAGCAAAAGACTAGAAGCAAAAGTTGGGCTAGTTGGCGCTTCATGCTTCGAATGTAAAAACAACAGCAAAAAATAAATAAGTGAGAGAGAGACAAGGACTGAGTTTGCCCTAGCGTCTTGTCGACAACAGCACCTTGTGATCTCTTTTTCAGTCCTTGTCTTTGTTTTCGCGCTGTTTTTTTCATCCCAGGCATGAAGCAAAAGCTAAAACCGTTGATTAATTCCCGTAACAGAAGGTCTCGAGAAAGAGAAGAAAGCATTTTAGGGATTTCACTTTTGCTTACTTTTCTTCGTTACGATGCGCTTCAGCCATCAAGCTCCGTTTTAACTTTACACTGAGTGAAAGCACTATTAAAACACTTAGTATTATACTGTCCTGCATATGATGTTCGTTTGAGTGTCCTTACTGAGCCTACCGTCAATCAATAAATAAACTGTATTTAATGAAACGAAATGCATTGCATCTCACGTTGAGACATGGAGGGAAAACACCTGTGACGCATTCGCGATCTCGCTCACCGTGTCGAAGACGCACACGGATAGGTGCACGTTGTCGTTCGGGTATGTGGTGAGCAGGATGCCGGTGCCGTTCTTGCCGAAGATTTGGCGCTCGCCGCCGTCAACACTGTCCAAGAGGTCTGCGCACAACACGGGCACATACGTTGGTATAACACCGTGCCTGCCTTTTGGGATTGTGTTTAAAGAGGACTGACATTTGAACACGTTGGTATGAGTGTACTATTATTTAGAAAACGGCACAACAGAAAAAGGCGCAACGTGTTTTGTGTTCGTGTGGCTAAAGTCTATTCTTCTTTTTTGTCGCACCATTTTCGAAATTTCAGTCGGAAGAACCTCTGCGCGGAGGAAAAATGAAGTATATGCACAGGAACCACAGGTGTGGCTTAGGATGTTTCAAGAGTTTTAAAAAAAGTTTACTAAACTCGATATGTAGCAGCGTGTCTCAAAGCTACCAAGTGTGGAGGTCCAAATTTCCACTGCACGTCTGCGATAACAATAACAAAAGTGTAGACATAAGTGTGGTAGTCTGGGTTTGAGATTCCATCATACTTTATATGGCAGTAGCCGAACCCTTTTCACTACGGGAGATAAAAGCTATATATCTGGCATAAATGACTTCAGTTGATTGTTGATGTTTCTTCTTCTGGTTACTTCCCTTGCTCTACGGCGGCACGTCCGCTGTGTTTGCTCTTTGAACACCCATGATGTTCCGCTGGAATCATTCGCATTTAGAATGTCAAAGCTCGATGTGCACTGAATGGTTGTGGAGCAGATAATCTCGTGTTAATGTCATCAAAGCATAAGCTTAAGTTGCAGAAAATATTTGCTAGCTAAATAATTTTATGGTTGTGCGCTTCAGTGAATCTTGTAAACACTGAATTCGGACTCGCGGGATTGAAGAACATCGTGATTGGGACGTTAGCGATATTACCTGAGGTTTAGTTGCACTATAGTTCACTCAATGAGCATTCGTTACTCTCTTCTCCATTTTCTCAAGGCGATCTTAAGGCAGCGCTGAGATGTCACTGGTATCGCCTTCAAATATATTAGGTACTAGTTTAACAATACTGATGGTCTTTTAATACACTTTTTCCCAAACTTATGATGTCTCTAACGACCCCCACTGTCACCCAACCTCACTTTTCGTCACGACGTTTTTCACAGAAAAAATGGCGAACCTGCTTCTCCTGAGAAAGAACCATATCAAATTACATGACCGAAAATGTAAGTGCTTTGAATAACAAGAAGCACGTCGTACTGGCGCCGGCGGCAAGACTCCAATGGCGATACAGGGACTGTGAGGTGTGCAACTTTTGGTGAGTGTGCTCCCCGACCTCTCTCTATTTCAATCTCCATCATCAATTTCTCCAGTTTAGAGTAACACACCACTTTCTTTAGAATGGTCAACATCCCTGCCTTTCAACTCCTCTGTTCAACCTCCTCCAACATTATCTGGCTCGACGTGAGACATTTCATCTCCTTCCTGTATATGATTGAATTTCCGGGCTGTATAATTTCTTAACCCAAGATTCCCGCGCATTCTAAACGCTAAATGCGTGTTCGGCAAAGTGAAGGTCTGACGCAATAAACGTCCGACTACGCAGAGCATACGTGACTGGAATGGAAGAATCCCCGAATCAGCATACTTCGCCTTCTCTGCGCCCATTAATCCTCCTTACTCAAGTTAACGCGCCCTACACAGACGCTGCTGTAAGGCAGTACACTTTCTTAGTTTGTTCTGCGTTCTTTCGTTTTATTTTCGTCGTCCTTTGACACGAGCTTTGGAGAGGACTTTTTTTTTCCGCATTTCTTCATCGACGCGCCGCAAGGTTGGTTCAGTTTTCACGTGTGAGCAGCTTTGCTCGCAAATAGGCTTTTTTGTTTTGTTTCAGCCAGTGCATTCCACGAGCCTCAGATATGCCAATTTAAACTGTGCAGGCATGATCATGAGTCAAGCTACGTGTGCGTGCTTTTCTATATAGCAGTCATCTGAGAAGGGATGAAAGCTTGAACCTCGAGAACAGAATAGAAGGCATATGAAGTTGGCGTTCCGGCGCGTTCTAGCCGTAAGGCGCTGCGCATTGTTGCTGAAAGGATAGTTTACATGTATTTAAAGATATTGTTATGAGTGACTTGTTTAGCGGCTGTTATGTATCAATATATAGAGTAGTACTTGCGTGGAAATCGTCTTGCAAGTGCCGGAGACTGATAGTAGAGGCCCGAAATGAAATAAGATGGTGGCACAACCACAGCTAACGATTTCTCAAGTAAATGTAGCTTGAAGCGTGTCGCACTTCAATAACTATAAAATGTTTCAAGCTTCACTTACTATAAAAACAACTAATAGCGTATGCGATATCAAGGCAACATGCGCCATCAAAGGAAACATCGAAAAGTGGCTAACAATTTTGTAACGGTTTGACAGGTGTGTGGCAAGTGTTTAGCAATGTAACGAGCGTGTAACAAGTGAGCGAACAAAGTACGCATCGACAAGCTGATAAGTGAACTTAACGCGTCACTGCAGATCTTGCTTTAGTGCTCTTTTGTTTGGACAAAAACGGCACACGTAGCAGACAAGTGCGTCGTACCAATGTAGTTGAAGTAGAGGATGGCCGAAGCGAGGAAGGCTCCCAGGTGCTGCCCAAGAATGTAGTGCGGCACCTTTCGCCAGGGCAGCTTGCCGACGCTGGCGAACGATGTAGTTACAATCGGGTTCACGTGACCACCTGCGTGAAGACATACGGAAATAGGGGTGTCATACAGAAGGCCTTGTGAGAAAAAGAAAATTAGAGAGACGGGGAAAAGAGAGGGACGTTAGATCCTGAGTCTACAGGAGTTTTCCGTCTACGCAGTATGGCACTTTACTTGCATGTACTCCACAATAGGTCATGTGGTCATCATCATCATCATCATCATCATCATCATTTTCAGTCTACTGATGTCCACTGCAGAACGAGGGCCTCTCCCGATGATATCCAGGTCACCATATCATGTGCGAGCTTATTCAACATTTTGTCTCCATTTTTGTTTCAAAGAACCTCTTAGTTTCTTCGCTCTATTTCGCTCTCTACCTTCCAAGACTGAACTTCCCGTCCCTTGGTAACCATTAGGTTGCTTTTATAGCATACCGGTTTCTCTGTTTTACGCATTACGTGGCCAATGTCGATATCTTGCGCTTAATGTCAACCACAATATCCGCTACACTGTTCGTTCCCAGACTCATTATCCTGAACTCCAATATCTTCACCACTTTTCTAAGAAGTCATAAAATGGACTAAATCAAAGAGCTTATTGCCTCACGAATCCACTGGCACGAAAAAATTCTTTGAATCTGTCCAGTACGAGCGGAGTTACAAAGATTTCTTGCACGCTGCATTTACATTCTCTCTTCTCTCGTCCCGATGAAAGCACTGGAAGCTAAGCAGGGAAGGATGGCAGGGGCAAAGAAAATACGTCACGCTTATCTTGTGACTTGAGCACACTCTTTCTCTTTTTTTTTATTCGAATATGTGGTTTTTCAGTGTGATCACGCGCGCACTTATAGACAAGTCACGGCCTCCCACGTTGGGTTTATTAACAATCAATCGCGCCATGCTCAAATAAGCCAATGGCTGATACAATGGTTGTGACGAGTGATTTTTAAGCTTGTTCCACCATTTTTTCGAGGGAAGCAAGAGGAAAGAAGATGTTTGTTTCCTCTGTTTTTTTCCCTCCTCCCGAAAGAGTGAACAGGCGTTGTACCCCTCTAGGTGACAGTTGCCAGCTTACTATCTCCCTCTTTCCTATGTGTCCTTGTGTATCTGTGTATGCAAATCAAATAATAGTAAATTATAATTTCGAAACAAGAAAAAGTAATTTTTGGCTGACTTTGTGAATTTATTTTGAAGACCAGGCCACGTGCTGCGCTATATTATTCGGCCCACGTGTTCTGTAGGGAGCCTCGACTGCCGATCAGCAGCGTTTTCTGACCATGCTCAAATTTTTTTCTTTTCCCTCTCTTCCCTCTTTCTCGTCTTTCTTGTCCCCTTCCCTAATCCCCCAGTGTAGAGTAGCCAACCGGATGTCTGTCTGGTCAACCTCCCTGCCTTCTCCCTTTTGTTGTCCCCCCCCCCTCAAACATTGTTGCACGGCTCTTTTTCAAATGTTTCCCATCTCCCCCACAAGCAAACCTCTTCGAGCAAAAGCTTCAAGCAAACGCGTTTCAGTAAAAAACTCGAGTACATATAAGGCCATTAAGACAGCTTGCGCTGTGAATGTAGCGAGCTTTTCCTGGGTACGGCTGTACATCCCTATTAGCTCCACAGTGTTGAGTAATGGTTTTTACGCAAGCGAATAACGCCAACATGTAAAGGCATGCAGTGTCAGACCTACACGCGAGCCACCCACAGTTATCCAAGGCAGTTGTAATTGCGGACGCAAATGCGTGAAGGAAAAGCAGCCTGGCTACTCCGTCTCTATTAACAGTTTCATGTTTCGTCTCGGTTTCCTTTTAATGTACTTAAAGGCAGACCACGTGGTCATCCGAGTGAAGCGTAACGTTTGCTCATTGTTTGAATGCCCGCAGCAAAAAAAAAATGACTTCTCGTAGACCAAGCTTCCCCGAGTGTGGAGCAATCCTAATGCAGACGTCCTTGAAGAGAGTGATTGGGTAATCATTGTCGCGGATGGTGGCTCGCCCGCAAGGTAAGCGCTGGACTTCCCGTTTCGGAGACAATGGCTAGATTTATGTGGCGTTACATATAGTTACACATAGCCGGTGCTGGAGTTGTAAGCTGAAGGCAAGAACAATTACGTTCGCACTCGCCATAGATAATGCACTGATTTCGCTTTCTCGGTACTCATAGTTAATATGACGCTTCGAGCAGCTGTTGTGTTATACGCGGAATGGCATGAGTTCACAAAAACGCTGAATTTCTCTAAACTGCGAATTGAAGTGCAGCTAATTAAAGCAGATATTCCAAAGCGATTGCGCTTGCTATGATGAGCTGCAATTTAAAGCGCATTCTTTCAATTACAATAAACACGAACTGAGAAATCTCAGAGCTCTTGAACGAACTGAAATAAAAATTACTGTGTGTAAAAAGAATAAGTTTATAGCGGATACCGCAAACAATCAGTCACTAGAAAAAAATTCATGAGCCCTTGTCATATCAGGAAAATTGATTCAATTGAAGCTTTATGTCTACGTGCAGGTATGCTTCTTTCTCTTTCTTTCTTTCTTTCTTTCTTTGTTTGTTTCTTTTTTCTTTCTTTCTTTCTTTAGGAAAGAGCACTGCATTGTGCACTGCTCTTTTCTAATTTTTCTTCCCCCATGCTGACAATTGTACCGTGATTCACGTGCAACAAAAGTGCGCAACACATTTGTTGCTACGGGCAACAACGACAGCTGCGCGAGAGACAATGGAATGCAACAGTAAAATGTGAATGCAACAGGAATGCAGCAGTGAAGTGTAGATAAAGATATCAGATTGGTATATATCAGAAGCGGCAGATCACCGACAAGCCGATCGTCGAGAGAGCATCAGTTATTGAGAAACGGTGCGTATTCAAATACGCGCGCATATGACCGGCGCTCCATGGATCTATTGCCGCATTTCAGAACACTAGCCAAGCGCCAGACTTTTCGCTCACGATGCCACCGAAGCCTGTAACTCTTAAAGCTGTTCCCACGTGTTTCAGCTTCGAGGCGTCTTGACGACGGGTTGATGACGCAAATATCGCTTTCCCCGTGGCGCTGGAAGAAGTATCGTAATGGGCGAGACACAAGAGGCGTCATGCATCCCAGCGCCCGATTGAGCTCGACTCCGACGTCGCACCTTTTTCTTCCTCGTGCAGCCTCGAGCTGAGTTCGAGTGACGCTTTCCCCGGAAAGTCTCGGAAATGCGACGTATTCATAATGATAGCGTCGCAAGCAGGTTGACGGTTGGCTCGTACGCCCATTTTGCTACTGCCTTAAACATTTTGGTGTTACGACATCTTCGCTACACCTCTTTTGCATGTCTTAATAAAAGCTCATGAAAAGTCTTTATGTCTTGTACCTTGTCTACGCCCTCTGATTGTTCAATAATGGAATTACGTCAAGTTATTGTAATGAATTCGTTTAGAATAATGAGTTTCGCCATAAGTTACTTTCGTAGGCCGGCAATTAGGCATTGTAATTCCAAGCAACCTGCTCGTTACTTCGTTTTATCAATGCATTTTCGGCTGAAATATACGATGTCCGCTTGCCTTACGACACGAAAAATGACAAGTTAATTTTAGTGATAAACCTCATGCATGAGAAGCTGAACAGAAATATGCGAGATTTCAACCTATAAGTTGCGCAAATATTATTTGGTGTATACAATAGTCGCTGCATGAATGAGAATTAACTTTTGTTAAAGCAATTCCAATCATAATTTCAGCACTTTAAATGTAATGTCCTTATTTCGACTTGACTCAACTTAATTACATTTATTATGTCCCGCAAAGTGACTTCTAATCTAATTGTTTTTGGAGAAATTTTGACTTTTCTTATTCCAACTATTATATGGTTTCGTAGCTCCTAAACTTGTGGACTAACGGGAGCGCTTTCGTGATCCGTTGCACGCACCTGCTGATTTGACAGGAACAGATGACGTTCGACATCTCCGAGCTCTTTTGTGTATGTGGTTCTCTGATTTGCGTGCTATTTGTGTGCGTATGTGTTCGCTGTATATAACATAATTATCAGCCAACAGCTGTAATATGAAGTCACGCGATCACATCCAAACTAGCATATAAAGCATGTCGATATTTCTTCATCATCTCCCTCTTCTTTCTTTTTTTGTTTATTTTTTTCTTTCTTTCTTTGCTCGGTATGTGCGTCAAACGTTCAGCGTATTATGTTGTACCTCGATCTCAGGTGTTCAATATCTTGCGTAGTTCGTTCGCATGACCTTGTCCGATATCGCAGCCCATGCGCACATTATCACCTCAATCAGGTACGCTAACTACTAACACATCTGCTTACTTCTCTCGCACGAGACAGCTTTCACTATAAACTTCGCTTTTTCAGGGAACGGTAGGATTTATCACCTAATTGGTACAGGCGACACCTTGGAAGACGTTTTACTCGGGATTTCGTCCTTCCCTTAGCCGTCAGAAGAGCGTCCGTCTAAGCTGCTTCTGACTTTGCCTACGCTGCACTTATCAGCGAGTTCGAAATGCGGCGTCACAGAACGCGAGATTAGCGTGCTTTATTATCTGAATTATTATTATTATCTAATTTATTATTATAATTATTATCTTTATTATTATCTGAATCAGAGGTGCTCCACTGCACGAACACATTCCGCAAAGGAAAAAAGCGCAGTGAGTGCATTTTCCTGCGCTTATTGCCCAATCTTCTGCTCACTGCCCGTTTTACTTTCCTCGTTGCCCACTGCTCTTAGTCGTCTGCGTACCAACAGCGTTATCGAGAAAGAGAGACATGATGAGAGAGGAGGAGAAAAACGGAAAAACAGGGAGGTTTATAGAGGTGGTTAAGTAAACACTATAGAGGGAACTCTGGTGTTATAGTGTTTATGGGAGCTGCGACGTACGGCGCTTCAGCGAGCATGGGAATGATAGGTAGTACACGAACTTGTATAACCTTCGTTATTCTGGCTCCATGTGTGTTCGTAAGGCTTAGAACAGTTCTGTCACCAAACAAAAATAAGCAAACGTTCAGCGGTTGTGCTTCACCACCTAAATCTTTTAGGCTTACCTTTCCAAAATCGGGTCACAAAGTTCAAAAGGGTTGAATTTTTCTTTCAAAACAAGCGAAACACAGCAATAAACGAAGCCGGAAGTATGATTCGCCGACCGCAAGTACGAGGACTAGGCAAATGTGTGTACTACCCATCATTCCCATGGTCACTGAACGATCGCAGCGCCAGAGCCCTTTGTAGTTAATTTTAGGAAACTCTATGAAAAGGTTAGCCAGTTCTCAGACCGGTTGGCTGCCCTGTGCTGGGTAGCTGGGCAAAAAGATATCAAAAGTCAATATTCCCAATCGTGTATTTTTGGCGAACAAACTCACATAACGCAAGCTATAGAAAAGCATACAAATGTTGATCTAATTCTACATCTTCTTAGTTCGCAACTGCCGTAAATTAAAGTAACTCTTATCAATTTAATCACGTTTGCTTATCTTACTTTGCGAGGAGGCGCGCGTACGTCGAGCGTTTATTTTCTCTGAAGCAGATGACATGGTGGTGCCGCCGCATATTTGTGACGTCACGCTGTTAGCTTATCTGAAGAACGTGCATGTCGTCATGGAGTCATGGTGGCACCTGCGCTGTTGATTAACGAGAACATGCGTATTGAGCTTCATCGTCAAGCAGTGACGTGAGGTGATCATGTACTTGATAGATACCGCCGGTGCCAGCGCTAGAAGTTATTATGACGTGTATTTTTTTTCATTATTCAATACAAGCAGATGGCCACGATATGTTTGTGTAAATGTCATTGTCCACAGCGACGCGCGCCGTTCGTAAGTCACGAAAAGCAAAACGTCAGTGGGGGGTATTTTGTCAGCCCTATATATTTCTCTTCTTCCTCGATTCTATATCAATGAGATATCTTGTCAACTATCGCTTTCGAAACATATCTACAATTCAAAACATTTCAATATCTAAAACAAGGTGCCGTACATTTCATGGCTGATCCCCCGGGCGGGCCGTGCCGTTTTACTGAGGTACAACGAACTAACCAACCGTCTAACGAGGAACTTTTATCCGCGAGAAACACGAGTATTTCAACTCCTCGTTTACAAACTCAAAGCTCCTCTTCCCTAAACATTACGCAAGTGGTCCGAGAAGCGTGAGACCAGAAAGAAGCATGCAGTAGGCTTTGCAGAAGCCCGCACTCTCAGCTCAGCAGGAGCTTCAGCAGAAAGAAACAATCTCCTCCTAGTCGTCGTAACAAATGACTGCAGACTTCAACTCGCCCTTGAGCACCGGGCAGGTTCAGCATGCCAGAATTAGTCGTCGCGGGCTTGAGACTGACGCCTTGTGCCAGACTAAGACTGCGTCTCTCGCCTCTCTCTCTCTTCTTTCTTTTCTTTAGCGACCTGAATAAGTCAAGGCCGTGTTCACCCTTACGTCGCTCGACATTCTACGGTGTGACGCTGACTCCAGTTGACACTGCGTTGTCGTAAGCATGGGCGGCGCGCTGCGCTTGAAATAGCATAGAGAAGAAGGAGGTATACCATGGACTGGTGGCGTTCACGCGACGCAAAGATCCACAGACCACATAGTTTCGTAATGGTACGCTAGAGGGAAAGCCGACGCTAGTGTTTATGGGAGCTGCAACGCGCGGCGCTTCAGGTAGTATGGGAATGACGGGTATGTACACGGATTTGCCCGCCACGGTGGTCTAGTGGCTAAGGTACTCGGTTGCTGAACCGCAGGTTGCGGGATCGAATCCCGACTGCGGCGGCTGCATTTTCGATGGAGGCAAAAATGCTTTAGGCCCGTGTACTCAGATTTGGTTGAACGTTACAGAACCCAATATGATTGAAATTTCCGGAGCCCTCCACTACGGCGTCTTTCATAATCATACGGTTGTTTTGGCACGTTAAACCCCACATATCAATCAATCACGGATTTGCCTAAGCTTCGTTCTTTCAGCTCCGTTTGGGTTTGTGTTGCCTGCAGCTGCCTTGTAGCCAGACAAAAGTTTAGCAAAAGTTCAGCAGTCCCAGTTCACTACTTTTATAGGTTCACCAATGCAAATCAACTCATAACGTTTCACAGATAGCCATTCTTATTATTCGAAACAAAAGCCAAAACAAAAGCCACGAGTGCGTGTGAAACTGTAAACACGAAGACACACACACACACACACACACACACACACACACACATATATATATATATATATATATATATATATATATATATATATATATATATATATATATATATATATATATATATATATATATATATATGTGTGTGTGTGTGTGTGTGTGTGTGTGTGTGTGTGTGTGTGTGTGTGTGTGTGTGTGTGTGTGTGTGTGTGTGTGTGTGTGTGTGTGTGTGTGTGGGGGGAAAGAAGTGTAAACTTAAGGGCTCGGGCTCGCTTTTTCCATGTTTTACATAATAATATTAAAGAGATCCAACAGACAATAATACAAAGGAAAGTAAAGGGGAAGTTATTAGACCAAATAGTAATGTAAATGATAAGAAAGAAAAGTGGGTGAAAAGATAAGTTGCCGTGGGCAGAAACCAAACCTGCGACCTTCGAATAACGTGTTCGATGTTCTGCCACTGAGCTACCACGGCGGCTATTCCCTCAACCGCTTTGTTGGGAAGTTTTACATTGCAATCCGGTCTAATAACTTCCCCTATACTTTCGCTGGCATTATTGTCTGTTACAATCATTCAATTCTCATATTACAATCATTTCCATGATGGCTGAATAAGCCAGCGCCGGAGTTCCCTCTAGTAAATATTGTAGGAAGCTCTACGCCAGAGAACGAAACAGCATACTGGCACCTGTTCTTGTCTTTTACCACACTTAATTGACTTTCTTTTTCTGTTTGTCGTATTAAGCCGCTTCATCCTGAAAGCTGTGCTCGAGGCCACCCTTAATTCTGTCCAAATAACTACCCTCCGTGACGCTATCCGCAATTTCGCGACTATAATTAACATTGTTTACCGCGGCCCGATTTTGTCCCTCGGCTATCGCTGCTAATAACCTCGTGACAGGCGCCCACGAAAGAGCTGACTCTCCGATTCAAAATAATCGCAGCGCAAAAAGTACTGGCAGCGAAAAAAGGAGACCCGTTAAGACACAACGCCATGGGTGGTCCCATACTATCGGAGACAATTCTTAAATCTTCGTTTTCCGACTGCAAAGTTGTATTTGCGATGTTATCGGCAGGCTATTAGCGAGTAGACAGGAAGAACCGGGGAGAGGCGTTTATAACAAATTGACATAAGCGTGGGATAATTTATGACTGCCCGTTTGTAGCACTATGCCACAACGAAGTTCATGCGGATTTCTCTGATAGGAAAGTCTTTAGCTGAAGAAAGGTTCGTCATGATCTGGGGATCGAAACCGGTACCAACATCGTTCTTGGGCTGTCGCTACATCAATAAATTATCCTAAGTAATTTCTGTCTTAAGTTTTCTATTACCTTGTGGGATTCCGCAGATCTCATTTACAACAGACACGTTATTTTTGTGATACAGGTATAATTTTTATAGTGCTGGATTCTCAGTGCGTAGTCACACCGCTACAAAGTGTTGGCGGTCAGAAACGCTATCGTCATCTCCAGCGCACTGAGGTATGTTTGTAGTTTAGTTCACACTAAGATGGCTAAAGCGAATAAATACAGGGAGCATCGCAAAATTCAGCAAGATCAACGCATACGTTTTTTTTTAACCGTTGTGTAAACCTAGAACGGAAAAACCCCCGGTGGTATTTTGTGATCACGTGAGCATAAAAAAAGGAATTTCTGCTGACGTAAAAGAAGTCTGGAGGACTCCGTGGCGCTGCTGATAGTGCCTCACCGCTATGCATGAAGGAAAACACAAGAAAGAAGTAACGAAAAATAAAAGTCAGAGGTAGAAAAATGGCATGTCAGCTTTCACATACGCCCGAGAACGTTCCTCTGTGGCGTTATACCTTGCGCTAAATACCCGAGTACGTCACTTTTTTCTTATGCTTATATTTTCTTTCTCGCGAGATGTAAGTAGGCGTTCAGTGCCAGCTCTCTCCCTTCGTCTGTCATTGGGGTTTTTGATATCGCGCTGATCACATTTTTTTGAAGCTCGCGATTCGAAAGAGGGTCTCCGCGACACCAAAAGCGTCAGGAGAGACGAAGCTGGTGGAGCCGCGGGGGATAAGTATTCGCAGCCGGTGCTCAAGCGTACGCAAGGCGCAAGCGATGAAGGAATGGCGCGGAGGCAAAGAGGGGAGCGCCCGAGGCGACGGCAATGACGCCGGCCAAACCGAAAGCGTCGTTGTCCTGTGCGCGCTGCGCTGTGCCGCGCCCTTCCCCTCCAACAACGGTGCCAAGAGGAAAGAAGAAGACTTCGAGAGCAGCAGCCTCGGCGTCGTGTGGACGCCAGGCGACTTCGGGGGAACGGACGACCGACCGTTTCCAGGAGAAGCCGAAGAAGACGTCTATAGCCTAACATCGCACACTGCTTTGATCCCGGTCCTGTTTAGATAAGCGGGCTGGGCTCGCCCTACGTCACCTCCTGACACCGACCTCCGACGAAAGTGTAGCTCTGACCGATTTAACTTGATCTACGCCACCTCCTGACGCCGACAAGAGCTCTCGCAAGTGGTGCCCCGTCCTCGGACGCCTGTGACCGTGTTTCCATCTTTCCTATCCCTCCTATCCACTCGATATGTCGTCGCTCTCTGGCTTACCGCATCATGCCTCTTTCTCTCTCTCTACACCTTTATTCCTAGCCTTTTAATGCCTCCTCACCCCCATTCCTTGTGAGCTACTGTTGAGGTGTCACTCGCTGAAGCAGACAGTTACGGGGTTCACTTTTCTCTTCCTTTCTCTCTTAGAACCACTTTGTGTGTGGGTGGGGAGATGTGGCTGCAACGGGTACATGCGGTGGTCCCATGCCTTAAATGGAGGTATCACAATCATGCTGAGTTTTGGGGCTGCCGCACCACCCAACGCATGTGCTCTTTGTTGTACGGGAAGTGTCGCTGCAGCTTATCACGCGCCACTGTCTCAGAAAAGCATTCCTCAGTTTACAGCGTAGAACTCCGGTCGATGTGCCGGCAGCTGGTCGTTTTGCTCTGCCAATTCTTCAATCTTTTCCGGTGGACTTTGAGCAGCGCAGCAATAATTATCAAATTTATGTTGTAATACAAGAAAAAACATTGTACAAAGTTGAAAAAAAGAACTGATCATATGATAGTGCACTTTTAACGCACTTAAGCACCCACGTTACGCATTTTTATACATTCAGTTAGCTCGATGAAAGTGACTGTTAGGTGGCCGTCGCCCCTTTGTTGCACTGCTGTCTGATCTTTTCCTCATCGCCAAGTGTGCGCGCGATACGCGATTGTATAATATAGTATAGGCCTTATCATTCGAGATTTTTATGACTCGCACTTTCGCGATAACTCTCGCAAGCCTATTCCATATATATATATACGCACTGGCAGCCAGCTTCAGCCTGTTTACGCGTTGCATTTTAATAAAGCGCACGACGAACGTTAACTTATACCAAACCCGTTTGTTCATTGATTGATATGAGGAGCTTAACGTCCCAAAACCACCATATGATTATGAGAGACGCCGTAGTGGAGGGCTTCGGAAATTTCGACCACCTGGGGTTCTTTAACGTGCACCCAAATCTGACCACACGGGCCTACAACATTTCCGCCTTGTTACGACCGGCCCTGGGGAACCGGGCAGGACGAGTTTGGGGGAGAACCGGTTCTTGACCGACGGTGTCGTCCACCCCCACCTCCCCATTCGGGCTCCTCCTCTCGCTGGGAGAGCTCCGGGGTCTGCTGTGCGTTCGTGACCATGTTTGGTAACATTTTGGGGCGCCGAGACCATATATGGACATCGTGTTGGGTTGTGCCACTCCATGTGTTGTGAGAGGTGTTTCCCCCTCCCTCGTGGCCGAGGTGCCGGGGACACCGTATTGGCTGACGATGCGGACAAGGCGCCCAGTGTCAACAACGTGGCGCTATAAAATGCCGAAGACGTTTTGTATCACTCTCACTCTTCTCTCTTTGGATCAGTTGACCACTTCTCCACATGTAAATAAATCTCTGTTGTTCGTTCGGGCGCTCCTTCTTGCTGAATTGTTGGACGATGGATCCTGCGACGGGGCCAGCTACCGAAAACGAGACCGGCAGGACCCGGAGTCCCAACAGCCTCCAGCGGAAATGCAGCCGCCGCAGCCGGGATTGGATCCCGCGACCTGCGGGTCAGCAGCCGAGTGCCTTAGCCACTAGACCACCGCGGCGGGGCAACACGTTTGTTGTCAAAGGAAGCGCAAGCTAGTGATTCCTGTTTCTGCATATATTTATTATTTGAGGACCCTTTACGCCTACGACAAACGCAGACCCCTGGTGATTCGCACAGTTCATGGGCATAGTGAAAAGATATCGCCATGGTGCTAATTGGCCATATAATGGGCCCTTGCGACAAAGGATACTGATACATTGTCATGATTGCATTTGTGATGCTTGGTATTCATATAAACTACCATAATAATAATAATAATAATAATAATAATAATAATAATAATATTAATCTGGTCTTTTACGTGCCAGAATAACATTATGATTACAAGGCACACTGTATGGTGGGGAGCTGTGGAAATTTGAACCACCCGGTGTTCTTCATGTCCACTGGAATCGCACAGCACACGGGCCTCTTCGTGGGCCTTTCACATTTCGTCTTCACCGAAATGCGACCGCCGTGGCCGACATTGCACCACCAGCGTCGCGGGACGAGCAGCAGACATGCCAGCAGAGTGCAGTTACCACTGCACCCCCGCGGCAGGCTTGTGAACTAACAGCAACCGAGGTATGCAGACTGCATTACTTGCATTATTTCTTGTACAACGTTTCCCCGCGTTCTCGTAATTTATTCTGCGATGTACTTCACCCGTCGCGGTATGTACCGGTATACACATCTGAGTCGCTATGGTGCTTCCCTGCTCATATCGCGCCTACGGTACCACCCACGGCGGCCATGGTGTACCATTAAAGGACAAGTGGCTTACGTTTTCTTACACCGCATTTAATAGCGTTGCAGGACTTATGTGAAAGTCCTTTAGCTGTGTATGTGGCCGTCTACGGTGACAGCTGCAAATAATAAGTGCGTCTAGCCATATACGGCGGGCGTAATTCACTTATGAAGCTTGGGATGTAAAAACAGCGCAAAAATATAGACAAGGACAGAGGAAGAGACGACACCGCGCCGATTTGTCCTCTGTCCTTGTTTATATTTTTGCGCTGTTTTTACATCCCAAGCATGAACCACCAACTAGCCCGACTTTCTCTATTAGGTCACTTATGAAGCAAAAAAATAAAAAAGAAAAACCAAGCTTTTTATCAAGAAGGAAAATGTTGGTATCGCTCTTTTTTTCTGTTTTGAGGAAGAGTCTATTGCCACGTCTTCTGCCTAGTCCCTTCTTTTAATCACCTGCTTTCTGTAGGAACTGAAACTATGTAACGTTACTGTACACTAAATGCATCGGCGAGCTTTACATAGCGGTTAATACGTGACCCTATCAACACATGAATGGTTACCTTTAGGTTTCCAAACGCTAAAACCGAAACACTGCACCGAGCCAAGTATACACCTATACTAACCAGAGACTCCAGCTCCGGTCTGGATGCCGAGCATGACGCCTATGCCCCAGCAGAAGGTCACCGCGAACACGTCTTTCTGGTCGGTGAACAGGAAGTGCGCGAAAGATGCACCGCCGAACATCTGCACAGAAGAAGCGAGACAAAAAGAATATTAAACGTGTACCGACACGAAAGGTATCAGTTGTTTGTTTGTTTGTTTGTTTGTTTGTTTGTTTGTTTGTTTTTGCGTCAAATGAATGACCAAGCCTTAGGAGCGTTCACTGCTAAGCATGACTGCACCCTGGAAAAGTACGTGTAGTTTGTTTGGAAAGCTAGTTTTGGTTCCTACTGTATCCTGATGTCACAATATGACATGATCGAATCGTCATGCGATCACGCAAGATATCGTAACGTTTTCACAGCCGATATGCACTGTGCTTCGCTGGTTACGCACAAGCAACCTTTCTGAAGTTTTTTGTTGGTACCTGACGTCATCACAACTGGCCAGACAGCTGCGTGAAGTCACTGGAATTCGCACTGTATACCGTTACATCAAGCTGATGTCGACGCCACGGGAAAATTGACTATTCTACAAAAATGCAGTATCTTGCGAGCGTTTCTTGAGCCTCACGCTTGCTCAGAGCTGTATGTGTAGAAAGGAAATTTTTATGGCAATGTAAACACACCTCCGGAAATAGTGTCGGTATTCCTTTAATCGGTATACAACTCGATCACATTATTATTACTGAATCAACACAATGTTTCTTCAACAAGAGTGGGGGTGGTCAAGACGAGTCACGATATGGACACATTGCAAAGTTCATCCAACATTAGTCGTCACTTAGTAAGTATCGCACAGGCCGGTTTCGATCAGTACACGTAATGAGAGAGAATATTCGGTAGTTCCATTCGCACATTCCTATATTCATCATATAAAGCGGAACAGGCAATCCTTGAACTTATTTCAACTCAGCGCTGGACTACGCGTATACACAAGAGAATAAGGGACAAACCTCTTTTGTCCGCGTAGTCGTGCACTGGGTTCAAATATGTTCAAGTACTGTCACCAATTGGCACAGCTTTGAATCCTTCTACAGGCAATCCTGCATGTCGAATGGTTACAGCTAACTTTAAACGTACGTACGATAATATTTCCAGTTGTTGTCAATAAACTTCAATTCAATAAACGTCAGTTGATAGTGTCAGCAGAGCCCTAATGTTTTCTTTCCTTTGTGCGTCCGTTTAAATTTAGCTGCAACCATTCGACAATGAAGATTATCAGCTAGCTCAGATGCAAACTATTTAAAGGCGATCCCTGTTGAAAATACTAGGACAGACGCACGTTTTCACTGTAGGGATTATTTCCAAAACAACTGATTCCGTTCTTTTACGAAAGTATAGTTGCAGCGCGAGGACACAAGACCGAAAAATAGGACGACACACTTCTTTTTTTTTTTTGCCCTTGTGTCCCCGCGCCATATGTCTTTGTCATGGCTTCCCAACAAGCCCAAGACATCCACCTTTGCCCTTTGTGAAGCTGGGGAAACCGTTCGTTGAAAATAGCAGCTCTGTGACTAATTTAGCCTGCTCTTGCTTATGTTAGCATATGAGTTCGCATGCTGACGCTGCCGTCATACGAATTTTTACGCTATATATGCGTTATCACTCGCTGCGGCTACGGGTATCTTGAGGCGAAACTATTTGCCGATTCAGGCGCGCGTATACGCAACAAAAACTCGCTCGACTGCCGCCATGCGCAGCAGCTGCAGCTGCTTCTTTGACATACAGAAGCATTTTAGCACAGCTGGCTGCAGCTGGCGCCTCGAAGAGATCTACGTCTTCAAACGCACGCGCATTTACTATACCGCGCGTTCAGTCGGTTTCACCTTGCGCGGTTTGGCGCAGTCTGGAGCTTGAAAAATAGAGCCACGTACAGGACTTTGTGCGCAAATTTCAAGAGCCTGATGCGATGCACGAAATGTGCTTGTTTAATATTCCCGCTGATTGATTGATATATGTGGTTTAACGTCTCCAAACCACCTTTATGATTGTGAGAGACGCCGTAGTGGAGGGCTTTGGAAATTTCGACCGCCTGGGGTTCTGCAAGGTGTACCCAAATCTGAGCACACGGGCCTACATCATTTTTGCCTCCATCGAATATGCAGCCGCCGCAGCCGTGATTTGATCCCGCGACCTGCGTGGGTCATCAGCCGAGTATCGTATAGCCACTAGACCACCGCGGTGGAGCAATGTCAACAAAATAAAACGCAAGAATGAAGGTCACATATCAATGCGCACATGCGTTGATGTTATGTTGGCCTGTAGTTGAGAGTAGACAACGTCTAGAAACAAAATCACGCAACTTTGATATTTCCGGCTGGACGTAGTTCTGAACAGCCTCGTACAACGCTTTTTTGAACCTGACACTTCTAGTTTTTGTGAATTTTCCAAAATAGCGTATACGAATTTTTTCGATCGACCTAAATCACGTACGCGTTGTTTCTTCACGCAGCACCGCAAAAGCCTTGGAGATATCGCACCATTAGGGTGGGGCTCGCTGATATCGAAACAAGAGGGCATTGCGTTGATACACTTATCGAAGCACGTCTCAATGAAACAATTCGTCTTACGTCTCCTTCGCGCACTCAAGCACGTGTTTTCATATCTAAAGGGATGTAATGATAACGGCTGCCCCCAATATTTGATCAGCAATGCGCTTCAGTTAGGTTCATATTATTTTTGTAGCATAGGATTGGCTCTGATCAAATGTTTTTTTCTTTTTCGTTTCTTTATTCCTGAAGTGCATTGGCAGATTCCTGCTGTTAGTGATGTCATCGCACGATAATTGTTATACTAGGTATACAGACAACGTTCAGAAAGCGCACGCAATAGTAAATAAAAAAAGCTATGTCGCCAACTTAACCGACACGTCAGTTGGTGTGGTTAGTAAAGCGATGGAACAAAGCAGGATAAGTAGGAACATTAAACTATTTTTCTCTTCAGAACATTAGCTCTCCAGGTGTTCCAATGTCGTCTTTTGGCAACGTTTCCAGGTATAGAATAAAACACTGTTCTACGCGCCAAAACCATGACGCGATTATGAGCCAGGCTGTACCTAGGTTTTGATTTCATTTTGAAAGGCTGATTTTATTTCACGAGCACCTAAATATTAGTACATGCGTGTCTTTTTATCTTTCTTTTCCTTTTTCGTTCCACCGATGTTGGAAGTGCGTCGTGGCCGGGAATCAAACCCGTGTCGTTTATAGACAACCAGCGTAAGTACAACCATACAGACATCTGGACCAGTAAATATGCACAATGTGCAAGGTATATCATTCCGTTAGACATGCTCAAAAATCTGGATGATGTCAACCCAATCAGAGAGAAGCACATAATATTGTGACGCAGCTCAACGTTTCCTCAGCAATTGGCAACTGATAATACATGAGCCACTGTTCTCAGTCTTCACGCCTTGACCTACGACGTCGGAGCCGGGGAAGATATTCTTGAAATGAAAGAGGGTGAAGAGAGAGGCTAAGTGACGCAGTAACTGTCTCTCATGCGAGGACACCACAACCGCGACACTGGGGCGTAGAAGGGGAAAAGGTGTGGGGGAGAATTAGAGGGGAGAGAGAGGCATTAGGGAATCAGCAATTGTAGTCCTTTAGACGGAGGATGATAGATAAACGAGAGATAGACAATAAATTTAGGGAAGGCAGGGAGGTCAACCAGAATCGTAGTAGATGGTTTCCTACCCTGCACAAAGGGTAAGGGGAACGAGAATATTGTTCCAGCTCTCAATAAGAAGACTATTTGTCTGTGGTTGCTTTGAGTTTACCTCGTTATCAGGCAATTACCTACCGTATACCAGCCGAACAAAGATATTTACACACAATGGCCATACTGATAATAAAAAGTGTCACCTATACAAAACTTTTTAATCCAATTCTTCCTCTTCTGGGTCACGTCAGTGAGGCAGCAGGAGCCAGTAGAGCCCTGGACTTGGGGCCCCACTGAAGAGTTAACCAAAACCCTTATTAATAAAGGTTTTTTTTTCTTTTTCTTCTAATCGAATGATTTCTACGTACGTATTTCAGTATAATATGCATGACAAATGAATTATTATGCATAATATGCATGATAATATGCGACGCACTTCATAAAATAAAGTATGAGCAGGCTGTTTCGTGGCGCCGGAACCAGCGGTTCTAGTTGTCTTTATAGACGTTTCCCGAAACGGCGTCTCCCGCCTGGTTCTCCACGCTTTGGCGCCACTGCTCAGGGACAGCTTGTGATGTAGAAGCATTTTCTCACTTACGTTAATACGTGCGACACTGGCCCCTTTTTTTTATGTAGCGGCTGTGGGCGTCGGAAGCCTTGATAACGGTGCCACATGAAATCAGGAGTGCTCGAATGAAAAGAGAGGTGCATCTTGTCTTTTCACGCCATAAAGCGAAGGTGCAGCCACGTTTGAGGATGATAAGCGGAAACATTGCTTCGCGAAGCGATGTCATGATCGCGGCCGCCTCGTTACAGTTGAGAGAAAGCGAGCCTGAGAACTGGTTTTATCTTTCAAGAAGCAAGGCACGACATTCTTCGATAGGCATCACGATAAGTGCACAAGAAGGACAAAAAAAAACACAAGTAAAGGCACAACACAAGCGCTGTCTAACAACTGAAAGTCTAATGGAAGAAAGTTGTCGTATATATGCAAACATGAAGGCATTAAAAAAAAAAAAAACCTTGACACACCCCACCAAGCACGTAATCAAGTATGCTGTAGATACAAAATATCAGCATCTGTGAGAGCAATTGAAGGTTCGCTTACGCGCCCCGCCGCGGTGGTATAGTGGCTAAGGTACTCGGCTGCTTACCCGTGGTCGCGGGATCGAATCCCGACTGCGGCGGCTGCATTTTCGATGGAGGCGGAAATGTTGTAGGCCTGTGTGCTCAGATTTGGGTGCACGTTAAGAACCCCAGGTGGTCGAAATTTCCGGAGTCCTCCACTACGGCGTCTCTCATAATCATATGGTGGTTTTGGGACGTTAAATCTTACATATCAATCATATCAATCAGGTTCGCTCACAATCTGTCTCGAGGCATATATATGCCTCGTCAACACCGTGGTCTTGTTAAACTCATGTGTGCAGCTGCACTGCCGGCAATGAAGGGCAAGATGCGTGGATGATGTACCTTTCAGCCTCGACGTCCGTGTAAGGGAACAAGCTCTCTGAAAGCTGCGTGCATCTTGAAGGCCCTCGATTGCCGGCAGTGCGGCTGCGCAGCTTTGTTTAACAAAACCACTGTGTTGATGAGGCATAGTGACCAGCACACGCGTGAAATCGTTGAAGCGCATGAAATCATAAAAGCAGGAGACAAGTGCGTGAACCACGTTTCAATTACTCTCACCAATGCTCATATTTCGTATCTACAGCATACTTGATTACGTGCTTGGTGGGGGTGTCAAGGTTTTTTTTATACCGTCATGTTCGCATATATGTGACACGTTTTTTTTTTTTTTCATTGGGCTTTCAGCTGTTAGACAGCACTTGTGTTTTACACTTTCTTGTGTTTTTTGTCCTTTTTGTGTGCTGACCGTGATGAGTATCTACCAACTAGCCCAACTTGCTACTTTACTTCGATAGGCAAGCGTTTCGCTTATTGATCAGGTTTTTTTTTTTTGTATTGTCGTTCTGATATCCTCGATCTTGATTTCAGCCCCAACGTGGACGCTGTAAAGCGAAATCAGAAATCGCCCCGCCACGGTGGTCTAGTGGCTAAGGTACTCGGCTGCTGACTCGTAGGTCGCGGGTTCAAATCCCGGCTGTGGCGGCTGCATTTCCGATGGAGGCGGAAATGTTGTAGACCCGTGTACTCAGATTTGGGTGCACGTTAAAGAACCCCAGGTGGTCAAAATTTCCGGAGCCCTCCACCACGGTGTCTCTCATAATCAAACAGTGGTTTTGAGACGTTAAACCCCACAAATCAATCAAGTCAGAAATTGCGTCAAGGTTGCTCGTTCAGTGTGTGTTCCAGCACTCACCGTATACGTACATGAAGAAGTATACAGGTAAGTGGACTGCGGCTAACTTAAGTCTCATTCAGAATTCTTAAAATAATATTTTGGGTTTTTGCGTTCCAAAACTACTGTGCGATTATAAGAGACGCCGTGGTGGATCGATCCGGAAACTTTGACCACCTGAGATTCTCTTAAGTACATCTAAATCTAAGAACAAAGTTCTCTAGAATTACGCCTCCACCCGTGATGCGGCCGCCACGACCGAGATTCGACCCCGCTATCATCGGGTCAGTAGTGAAACACCCCAATCACCAGGTACATCACTCTCAGTGAAGGACTTGTTTTGATTGATCGATTTGTGGGGTTTAACGTCCCAAAACCACCATATGACTGTGAGAGACGCCGTAGTGGAGAGCTCCGAAAATTTCGACCTCCTGGGGTTCTTTAACGTGCACCCAAATCTGACCACACGGGCCTACAAAATTTGCGCCTCCATCGGAAATGCAGCCGCCGCAGCCGGGATTCGATCCCGCGACCTGCGAGTCAGCAGCCGAGTACCATAGCCACTAGACCACCACGGCGGGGCAAAAAAGGACTTGTTTTTAGCTGGTGTTTGGTTCATAGAATTTTATTTAGTGACATTCAACTTTCCTACCTTTCTCACCTACTAGTAACCCTCTTCAAAATTGTATCCAGAATTTTTCTTGAGCGGGAAGGAGGCGTGAAGGGAAGCGTGGCCGTTGGGGGGGGGGGGGGAGGGGCGGTGACATATTATATTTCATGTAAGTGTACCTGGTTGTGTGTGCGCGTGTATATGTAGACACGCAATTGTTTTAATGCGGTGACGGGGAGCCTGATCTTAACTCCCCCAACAATGGGTAAGATCTATCTTCATTCCGATTATTATTATTATTATTATTATTATTATTATTATTATTATTATTATTATTATTATTATTATTATTATTATTTGGTGTGAGTAAATTAAAACATGAAGACAAGAAATACGGAGCAGGCTGATAACTGCCATCTACAGGGGCACAACGCTTGCCTGCTCCTTCGGGAAGGAGAGACATAGAGGAAATGAGGGAAGAGTAGAGAGAAGAGAAAAGTTTTTAAAAATAGAGAAAAAAATACACACACGCAACAAAATAGTCATATGAAAAATGTCTATAAACGAGACGCCAAGTCCATTTTCGTTAAGAGAGTTAAAAGTGCTCTATGAGCCTGGTCACGCCTAGAAGCACATCCACCTGGGAACAAGCAATTCCGACGCCGCGAAATGTCGACAATAAAGCATTTACGATGTTCGTAAAAACCAAGACAAAGAGCGATAGATAACCGGCGGTATTCGGTTGCTCCACACTCTAAAAAAATATCGAGTAAAAAGGGTGTATTTTTGTCCCACAACCATAATCGTCATCAGGCTTGCGTGCGCTTCCTTTCTTGAAAACTCGGCGCTGGCCGCTTTCCTATCGGGAATGCAATGTAACCCTGATAATGGGCATGTCGATCGTGACCAGAATGTACCGGGCACGGGGCGATAGCGAAGGATGGAATGCAATATAGATGACGATTATTGTTGTGGGACAAAAAGACGCCCTTTTTACTCGCTCTTTTTTTTTTTTTAGAGTGCATACAATATTGCACGTTGCCCTCTGGTAATCCGGGAATCCAGTCGATTTTGTGCGTTACTGCACATACTACATCCCCACACTCTCGTTTTTGTTGACGTCAAACTATACCGTTACTCGCACCAGCTGTCGTGTCTTCAGGGCAATCCACAGCAGGCAAAAACGATAAGCGCGCGCCAAGGGCTCCGCCGAGACGCGTCGCCTCGCAGGGCTCGAGTGCTTAGAGACGCCACTATCAGTTCCTTCCAAGAGCCGCATCATATAAAGCACCCCCCGCCCCCCCCCCCTCTCCTATACGGAGCACCCATAAGGGCTCAAAGGGGAGCATGCTCGGCAGAGTCAGTCCGCTTGTAGGAAAATACGCGAAGACCACTCAGTACAGCGTAGGGAGGGCAAACACTCGTACGAGATAAGCTATAACGAGCACAGCCTCCCGCAGCAGCCGCGCGTGAACCGGCAGTCATGCGTCGACCCCACTCAAAGCTATAGCCCGCAGTGCGTAGTATTTATTTACTCATTTATTTACATTTCACCTACATCGCCGTGAGGCATTAGGGAGGTACACATAATAGTTTGACTGCATAGTTTCAATCGAAACAATAGATACCACAAATACAACAGCACTCAAGACATCTTAAGCCCCGCCGCGGTGGTCTAGTGGCTAAGGTGCTCAGCTGCTGACCCGCAGGGCGCGGGTTCGAATCCCGGCTGCGGCGGCTGCATTTCCGATGGAGGCGGAAATGTTGTAGGCCCGTGTGCTCAGATTTGGGTGCACGTTAAAGAACCCCAGGTGGTCTAAATTTCCGGAGCCCTCCACTACGGCGTCTCTCATAATCATATGGTGGTTTTGGGACGTTAAACCCCACATATCAATCAATCAATCAAGACATCTTAAGAAAAGAAAAACACTCGAATATTGGTGAGCGAAAACAACGCCGCAGTCATGCATTTGGAAACACCCACACGCTTCGAGACAACAAACCATTCTTAGTGGCAGTGATATTGTAGGCGTTGTTACAAGGAAGAAAAGAAAAAGGATTCATTATCAGTTTCATTGACGAGATCATCCGGTAGACGGTTCCATTCCTGTATTGTTTTTATGAAAAAAGAACTACCGAAAGAGTGGGTTTTGTAGCGGTATTCTAATATTTTTCGTGAATGGTCTTGACGATTAGAGACGTACGTTGGTGTGAACAGATAATCGAGGGGGTTAATAGCAATTCCTTTATAATATATAATTATATATATATAATAATAATATAATTATAATATATAATAATTACAATATATATTTATAAGTAGGGGCTCTTTATAAGCCATGCGTGAGAGTTCACCTCCAGAGTTAATAATAATGAGTGGGTTTTACGTCCCAGGACCACAATATGAGTATAAGATATGCCGCACCGGAGGGCTCCAAAAATTTAGCCCAGCTGGTGTTCTTCAACGTGCGATGACGTCACTCAGTACACCTTTTCGCCCCTATCTAAATGCGCCCACCGAGGCCGGCATCGAACCCACGACCTTCAGTTGAGCTGCTGAGCCCCATAACAGCTGCACCACCGTGGCGGACACCCCCAGATTCGACTCGGGCAACGAAGCGATAAAATTCGCAGTGCGTCTTTTTTTTGTGATCGCTTTGTGCCCAAACGCAGCGATCTACGCTGTGCGCTGAACTATTATAAACAAGAGCCTGTTTTTAGAAGAGGAGACTCGTATCGTGGCCCTATGCTTCGCAGGCCAGCAAAGTGAAGCTGTGCCCGTGTGCTCAGATTTGGGTGGACGTTAAAAAAATCCCAGGTGGTGGAAATTTCCGGAAACCTTCCACTATGGCGTCTCCCATAATCATACGGTGGTTTTGGGACGCTAAACCCTACATATCATCAGCAAAGCGAAGCAGGTGTTGGTGCAGTTTCTTTTTTAATCGACCTACTTGAGCAGCCACTTGAAGTTGTGTAACGCACAGGAACACAGTCATGTACCATGACTGCCATGACTGCGCCTTTTCCCCCTCTTCTTCTTTTCTTTTATTCATTTAATCTCTTCCCCCAGTGTAGGGTATCAAACCAAACGCGAGTCTGGTTGAGCTCTCCGCCTTTCTTTCGCTTTCTTTCTTTTCTTTCTTCAAGCTGCACTTGGTTAGAAGTTGTTCAATCATGTATACGGCGAGCGAAAGTACAGGCGACTGTACCAGATATAAAATGACCTGCTACATTGATAAAGGACTTTAAAACAGCGCTGAAGAGAAATGTAAATAAAAATTTAATAATTGATTTATCGGTAATAACGTACCTCGACAGTGAAAGAGTTTTCTGATTCCTGTATGCGGTAATTCAGCGTTTCATGCATTTCGCTACGGGTTTATTGGCACCTAAAGGATTTGGGAATCGCCACCTTATAAAGGTGATCATACGCCGTCAGGAGTGATTGGGAAGACCTTTATGGTTGCGCTCTATAATGTATTTCACGATAACAGAAAGCATAAGTGCACATGATAGAGCAGTGTGCTGGTTATTGAAATATCCATATATAAGATTTTTGTAAGGGATGGCTGGTTTTCCTCGGGTAAAACTGTCAAAATTAGAGTGCCAAAAAACATATTTGTAGTTTTTGTTGCCTCCCGCAGCTTAATGACCGCATGCTTCACTTATTCTGAGGGTGCGTTCTGGTGAAATACCTTATTTTGTTGCAAAATGAGCATTCTTCTGAGAATGCACGAGTTTTGCAACAGAACAACGTATTCTTAGAATAATGTTCGCCCATTAGGTTCATAGAAAAAGAAAAACATCTGTATAACAATGTTACAAAAAGGAAAAATGAGCCAAAGGCAATACTGAGACAGTGCAGTACACGCTGATAAAGATTTTCGGGATAAATCTTCGCATGAGACGCATGCTGATTAACTTTCTTGGCCCAGCTGTTTCTTTGTGCGTGCGTGCGTGCGTGCGTGCGTGTTAAACTTAGAGGCAACATGAAACTCGTTTGGTCGTTTCTGCGCTCTCCATACGACACCAGCTATCAAAGTGCCCCAGTTTAACACTGATTGCGCCTGTGTGTCAGCAAACATAGGCCTTTCTCAGTAGGAACGGACGCGCTTTGATGCGGCCAGTGCGCCTCGCGTGGACAACTTGACCGAGATTGAGGTCACTGTGAAACGTGCCTACGTCGTGTACCGCGGGATATTGTTCATTCGATTGCTATAAGATATCAAACAAAAATATCGGTGGTCGACAAGTACATCTTCATGACCATTGTTATCGCACCACGAACGTGTACGTGCTGTCAGATAAGTGTTTATCTTTTTTTTTTCGATGAGCCAGAGCGTACGTTTTAGGTGAAGCTCGATTATGTGTAAGAGACTGAAATAAAGTTCAATGGAAGCTCACAATGTAAACTTGACGCAAGGTTACGTACTTCAAACCAGCTTATTTAAGTGACACTATAGGGGTACTAAAACTCACACTGCCTTTAATGTTTTTACCTGCGACTACCTGAAAGCGAAAACCACCTTATATTTCTTCTCAATCGATGTATTGGTCCCCCTCTGTGCCCCTCCGAAAGCGTCATCACCATAATCATCCTAATTACGCCCACTGGACGGCAAAGGCCTCTCCCATGTGTCTTTAGTCAACCCGGTCCTGTGCTTTCTGCTGCCACGCGTATACCTGCAGACTTCTTAATTTCATCTGCCCACTTATTTTCTGTCTCCCTCTCGCACCTTTGTCTTCCCTGGGAATCCAGTCAGTTACCCTTAATAACCAGCGGCTATCCCACCTATACGCGCAACGTGCCTGGCCCATGTCCATTACTTCTTGATTCTTGATTTCTCCCGAAAGCATTCTGCAACTAACGTGGTTTTACATTGCCACTGCGATCGGCCCACAGTGTGATGACGCCAAAATGTGACGTCACAGACGTCTTTGTGACGTCGTGATGCCGTCACAAATTACGTCGCTGTGTGAAGTCAAACGGTGAGGTGATCATGTGCGATTATTTTTACGTCACACGTGTTGATGACGGTGAACTTTTGCTTTCGATTCGGCATACAATGCTTTCGCCTTTGTGTGGCCTGAATAAACAAAGCAGGTCAAGGTAACGAAGGGATAAAGTTCAACAAAGTTGAGAGCTGGTCTAGTTGGTGACTGATCATTTTACAGTGAGGTCAAATGATCAATGGCTCAAAGATTGGAAATGCAAACGGCAATCCTACGTCCAGCGTCAAAACCTCATAGATATCTACCTACGCCTGCCTTTACGGCCCCATCGTAACGCCATGGTGGAACAATATTGACGCTATTTCCTATCGACAACGCGCGTAAACATGCCCGTTGCAAACTTCCATTGCACGATCTCTACCTTTGCGATGATGAGAACGCACGGGTAAGTGTATGCGTTAGACGAGTTACGTGCGAGTCTCCGCCTGGTATGGTAAAAACTCGCTTTCCCTGCGGAACACGACTAATCGTAGGTAGAAAAAGAAGACTACAAAAAACAGCCAATTCAACGGCCTTGGCTCGGTCGAGAGGAAGCAAAATAACCCGCGCTAGAGAAGCGGCGGCCGTATCACGTGTCGTCGAGACTGTCGAACAGAGCACATCTCACGCAATAGTGTACACCAAGGTCGGTTTCTTGCTGCTCTTTTAATCGCTGCCGCGTCAGTACGCCTTCTGATGTCAGCACCTACGTCCTAGTTGCCGCGAGTTAATTGTTGACCAACGACTAGCGATCGCTCCGTGGGCGCTGCAACTGTATTGCATCATTATACGTCCTGTACCAACCTCCGCATTCTCGAATCGCAACCAATCGCAACCATGTCGACCTTCTCATGAACCCATCGCAACCTTGTTTATCGCGCAGCTTGCTCGTTAGGTTGTTTAGTTAGCTTACGAACTATTCGACTTTGAGAAATAAAAGAAAACAAACCATTTTGACACATCTGTTATTGGTACATAATATTGATTGATTGATTGATTGATTGATTGATTGATTGATTGATTGATTGATTGAAACAGAAAGTGAACGCCACAGCATGGGCAGCCAGTTGTCAGCGTCAGTCTGCTCTCTTTTTCTCTTTCCTTTGAGTCCTTGCGTATTCGTGCTAATAATAATAATAATAATAATAATAATAATAATAATAATAATAATAATAATAATAATAATAATAATAATAATAATAATAATAATAATAATAATAATGTATAGTCCTTGCAGAAGCTGTAAGGACTACATGGATATAGGTGAATGTGACAGCCAAAGTGCTTGCCATTGCCTCCTGGGGCAGTAAGGTTGTCTATTGTATACGACAAGGCGACGGGTGTTGCCGTGATCGTGAGGGAAACCAGAGAAAAATTTTCTGCGGCCAAACACTGATTCGGTTTGTCAACAAAGATGTTTACCGTGAAAATGCTGGTGTAGCTGCTGTATAGACTCTTGCACGGTCACTATAGCCGAAAAAAGGTGCATACTATAGTTGTCAATATCGCTTTTCGGCCCGCACTCATCACTGAACGATTTCACGTCCTAACAAAACTTGGCGAAATCTGTGCCGTCTTGGATATCTAGGAAAATAAATTCGAAGGTGACGTCGAAATGGCCATCATTCACATTTGCGCCATGTTCCGGCACATCATCTATCAACCTTACTCAAAATTTGTCTCTGCACGTTAAAGAACCCCAGGTGGTCGAAATTTCTGGAGTCCTCCACTACGGCGTCTCTCATAATCATATGGTGGTTTTGGGACGTTAAACCCCACATATCAATCAATCAATAATTCTCTCTGGTGTTCACGTATGAATGTTACCAAAAACGAACCAAACCTTTAGGTATTTTTGCGTCTGTTCATGTCAAAACGATTTTACATGACGGAAGCGTAGTGTCAAACGTTGTCAAGAATAGAAAGCGCCCGTGAAGCGAGAGTAATGTGTGGTGATTATAGCCACACCCTTCATATCACACCTCGACGACATTGTCGATTGGCACCCGGAACTATCGGTATGCGGGCGACTGGCATTGAGAGACGATGGCAAACAAGTCGATCCTGATAGCCCGCTCCCTGTACCGGACAGGAGAACAATGGCTTCTCCGCTCGCTATCACACAGCGGTCTATACATTGGCTCAGATATACGATGCAGGCTCCTCCTTTCGAAAGAGAACGTATAGAGTCCACCGTGTCCGATGGGCCAAGTTTTCCGAAAGAAGAGCTCAAACGAGGCAGCGAATGCAAGCTTCAGCCGTTAGTGCGTTGAAGATTCGTTTCTATCTAATGTGCAGCATACGCGGATATTGTTCTCAGCTTCCAGTTGTTCCATGGCTGCTAGCAGAGCCAGAAAACTCAGATGACAAGCAAGGAGACACGAACTGTCGCAAGGGGCATTCGAACAAGTGAAAAGTGAACCATTTGATCGAAGGAAATGCAACGGTAGTGGGCCTATATTTCTTGACAAGAAACAAACCAAAAAGAGACAATCGGCCAAAATCCATCATAAATGGTTTCCAACGTTATGATATGCTACCAGAGATTCCAATATGAACACGGAGCTATTGTGCAGTACTAAACTGCATTTCAGTCAGAAAAAGAAATAAAGGCACTTTATTTCTCACTTTCAAGGAAAAGGTGCATGCTTCTTATGACGTATGTTGTTCGCGATAATGAAAAATCAGGCACCGTTAATCGTTTTAAGGCTATAGTTGCGCACAGTACAGAATAATAAACCAAGGTACTTGCAGAGGTATACTCCAAACACAAGAATACGCAATCTGCTCACGTGCAATTTTCGGTAAACGTTTGTCTTGGGCGCTAGATGTCAAAAAGAGTACCGAGTACTTAAATCGCTAAAACAGTTTTTTTCTAAACACACTGAGTTTTGACAGCATTAGGAGCATTTTACTGCTGTCCCACTGAATAGAATTGGGCCCTAAATTGTTCATAATTTGTTCTATAAACACATCACCTGTTGCTCTTTTACATACCACTGTGACATAGTTGTGACTGGGACGGCTTTCTGCTCTTCTATAGTAGAGTACCAAGTGCTCTAAACCGATTAACACGTTTTCTAAACACCTTGTATGTGGTAAATAGTACTACATACACAGCTCAAAGTTCTCCTATAGTAGAGTTAATCATACTATAAAACGTCAGGCATTCGTTCTAAACACGAATGCTGTCGTAATAATACCTAAGTGCTAGAAAAAAAGCTCATATAGCATTTGATATGTTACTCAATGCCTATAGATTGATGAAATGAATGGGACGGGAAGGCGACTACATTCTATTCGTCTCGAATGCAGAGACGCCAGCGTCGCGATGTCATCACTATGAATGTCGAGAAACCAGAGCACGCTCACGAGATTTCGGCGAGGGCCGGGGGAAATTGCAGACAATACCAGTGCCGAGGAGGAGGAGGCATGGCACACCCGGGCTACTCAGATTCTACAGTTTCGGAGATGCTTTCGCATGACGTAATAGCCAGCGCAACGGATCAATTTGCGAGTATAGTGACGGGGTACAGCAGAGCGCTATTTTATGTCGCACTAGTTCCGAAACGTGAAAAGAAGTTATCGAAGACATATGCCGGCAAGTTTGGGCGTTGACGGACGTTATCACAGGCGTGTGGGTTATAAGTCTCGGCATAACGTATCCCGCTTGAAGCAGTCGAGCTGTCGTTCTCGAAAAGTATTGTTGTGCGAACAAACTCGCGCTGACTCTACAGAAGTTCCGTTTTGTCCACGCTAAGGTACTCGGCTGCTGACCCGCAAGTCGCGGGTTCAAATCCCGGCTGCGGCGGCTGCATTTCCGATGGAGGCGGAAATGTTGTAGGCCCGTGTACTCAGATTTGGGTGCACGTTAAAGAACCCCAGGTGGTCGAAATTTCCGGAGCCCTCCACTACGGCGTCTCTAATAATCATATGGTGGTTTTGGGACGTTAAACCCCACAAATCTAATCCGTTTTGTCCATGCGCGCAGAGGCTATACAGGGTACTTGAAAGTAAACCAACAAGCTAATGCAATTGAAGGAAATAAAAAAACACATGATGCATGCATGACAGTATCATGTTTTAGTTCTTTTTATTTTTCGTTTACTTATTTTTTTTTATTTTTGTAGGCTGAAGTAGGCATAATAGTAGCCTAAAGCGGTAATCGTTGTAAGCTTCGCACAGTGAGCCTCACAATTACGCTGTAATAGGTTCAACAACAGCCGCCTAAATGCGCCACACGTTCCTGTCAGCCTTTACTCGTACGAAATTCTTACGTATAGCCGTAGGCTAGTGCAAGTGGAGCATTCTGTGAGCTGCGTCCAGTATATTATATAGGACGCGAGCAGGAGTTTCATAGCTGCGAATCTCGACCATCATTCGTGAGATTCTAATTTTCCGTTCTGGCTTAGCTAAGGCTCTGCGTTGCACGAATAAGCACGAGAGTGCAAGTTAGTATTACCGATAACAACAGTCGCGTATCAAGATAAATCGAAACACGGTAACCCCTGAGCACTTTGATGATAGGTGCAAAGAAAAAAAAAACCCAGAGCAGGGATATTCCTTACATCAGAAGCTACAATTGGGCGAGTTTGTGCACTTCCATCTTGAAAGAATATTAGCGCGACGAAATTTCTACAAGATGAACAAATGCACAATAAAACATAAGAGTACATTTCCGATGGAGGCGGAAATGTTGTAGGCCCGTGTGCTCAGATTTGGGTGCACGTTAAAGAACCCCAGGTGGTCTAAATTTCCGGAGCCCTCCACTACGGCGTCTCTCATAATCATATCGTGGTTTTGGGACGTTAAACCCCACAAATCAATCAAATCAAAACATAAGAGTGAATTCATTAAGTGTCGAACCAATGCAGTATGCAAAATACCATGTTCTTGCAACAAGGCTAACATTGGGCAAACTAGTCGATGCGTGATTATAAGAGTCCAGGAGCATGCGCGCAATGTAAAAAATGGCACAGGTTCTCATTTGACCATTCATTGTCACAGAAATGGGTGTAATCCTTATCTTGACAAGACTGAAAGTTTGCGTTGCCACATAGACCAATGGTCCCGAGAAATCATGGAAGCTGTTTATATGTCACTGGAAAGTTATAATTTCATCAGCCAGCCTTCCATATCACTATCAGGTGCAGAAGTTTCATATCTCACAGACAGCTTGCACGTTTCAGTAGCCACATAGCGATTTATAGAGTTCTGTCACTTTGAGCTTGCGCGATGGTTCTTTTCTTGTCTTTGCTTTGCTCTTTTCGGATGTCATATATTTCGCTTTTTTTTAGGAATAAACCTTAGTTGCGTGTCAGCGCTGTAGTTTGGCTTTTCTTTCCCGTCCCTGTTTTCGTCGCGCTAATAATCGTTTAAGATGTTCCTTATTTTGCCGAAGAATTCTTATTTCTGGACGTGAAAATTTCATATTACAGGCATCATTTTTTTCATTACACGTTGCTAACATTCCTAGTATATTTCCCTGCAGTACACCGATAATATTATGCACCCCCTCCCCCTTTTCCACCTACACACCCACGCGCATATTATAAATGCATGCGAGTGACGTGCTTGAAACTATTGAAATAATCACTTGTGCCGGAGCTCCTGCACGACAAAAGCGTGACTCTCTTAACTCGTGTGCTGCAAGTACAGAGCGCTAGAAATTGTTCCACATAAATATTAGAAAAATTCTTGCTCGTTGCATACTCCAGAAACGATTACGCGAGGCAAAGGTGAACTGTGACTGCTTCCTGTCGATCCTTATGAATTATTACAACCATTCCTGGAGTTCCCTGCACTATCGCAAAGATTTCCTATCTGCCTTTCCGTAAGAATGACAGCTGAAAACTTCCCGAAAAAAAAAAATTTCCTGCATAGAATATCACAGCCCCAGAAACATTCCTTATTCTACTGTACCCATCATAATCATATCGTGGATTTGGCACTTAAGACTGCTGGATGTATCTAATTACTTTTGCTGAGATTCTCCGCAGTTTTATTCGTGCATTCGGTTGCTTAAGGCGGTCAAGAATCGAGTTCAAGAGGGAATTTGGAAAAACCAGCCGTCATTCCCTACATCCATTATATTTCCCATATAAGTTTAGACATTTATGTCAAAGTTTGACATACTAGTTGTTTTTTCAACACCAAACAAACTGAAAGGGCATGAAAAAGAGTAAATAAGTGTGAAAGCGGAAGTAAGGAAGCCGGGCTGTAATGTTACGCACAGAAATAATTTTGTGAATTGCTCAGAAGGAGTAGTTTATGGCATTCCCCTCTACTGCAATGGGAAGTATATATGCCAGACTGCGAGGTGCTATAATGAAAGATTAAAATAGCATAATTATGCTTCGTCACTCCTAACGCATACTGGTCATTCAGCTTCCCACTACGCAGAATGTAAGTGCATTGCAATGTTTTCTGACACAAAAGTTTTGGCGCGATCTTTTATCAAACAGAAAAGGAAATTACGGAAGCTTTTTTTTTACATGCATATCAATGAAGGGTGCGTCAGCACTCCCTCGATTGCTCTCTCAGGAAGAAATTAGGTATTTGAAGGAAACCGTATCGCTGCATACGTAATTCTTTACACTTTTCAGTGAAGCTGTTTGACGCCCGGATATGTTTTCTTCTCTTCTTCGTATTCTCTTTCCTATCACTGAATTTCCCTTCCCTCTTTTCTGTTTTCCCGTGAGTAAGGTTGTTAACGATCAAAACAAAGTAGTTGTTAGTTTGCGCACGACTCTGTCTCGTCTCTGGTTGTTATTGTTTTTTTTTCTTACCCTGCAGTGCATCACAAGCACGAAGACGTACCAACTAGCCCTTATTGTCGCCATGTTTGTCAGCTGTGGCTCAGCGTGTGTCGACGAGTGGGTGGCAAAACGTCTCTCGGCGAATGTGTTGGAGGTGGGTCGCTCGATGTTGTAATCTTGGCACGCGTTAATGATTCACGGGGTGAAGCCCTTTCCTTTTATGTACTGGATCAGGTTGTGAGAATGTAGTTACGAAGACGCTAGATTAGGGTAGGGGTGACTAGCTGGCACGCTTCGCAATAGCTCCAACTATGAAGCCGCTACAGCCGCCATATATATAGTATACGCTGCGGTGCATACAGGTATGGTGCCGAGCAAAAAATTCCGCCATATCCACGAAGTGAATGATGATGAGTGGGCGAAGCTCCAGAGGTAAACCTGGTAAACCATGAATCCTCTGTACATTTTGCCCACTCGATTTTATTACATCGCTCCCCCTCGCGTACGTCGCTGCACTAAATCGAACGATTGCCTTCAACCAATGACACGCGCCATATGTGACATCATTCCTATTTTATACGATCTCGCGTATTTCATCAACTACAAGTACCGCTTTCTAGTTTATAACATCTTGCATCTTTTCATCATCAGCTACAAGTACCACCATCTAGTAAACACTACAAGAACTAAACGAGGTGGCTACATACAGGAGACGGTACCGCCATCTAGTGAACACTGCAAGAACTAAACTAGAGGTGGCTACATACAGGGGACGGTACCGCCATCTAGTGAACACTGCAAGAACTAAACTAGAGGTGGCTACATACAGGCTACAGGGGACGCACAGCCCACGCCCTAAGGAGCTTCGCCCCTAAAAAAAAAAATTGGTCGAGGGTGGTTCCTCCTTGTCCGGCAAAAAAGTGCGGGAACATTTACAGATATCGCTGCTCGGCTCGTGCAATAGGAATTTTCAAGCTTGATTAGCAGGGGAGACCCTCAGTCTTTTTGTGAAATGTCCTGATAACGGAACCTTCCCCCCTCTCCTCATTTTGAGCGCCGATCAAAAGCAGCAAGGAACGACTGGCATAAAAAATACGTTCGGGCAAAGCACAAGCACGCCTTCTATACGGCTGCCCGACGTATGCGCGTAGCATTTGATCGAGATTTTATCGATAGTCCTTCGTTTAAGTTTGCTCAATGCCACAAGGTTTAAGTAAGTAATGATAATAATAATAATAATAATAATAATAATAATAATAATAATAATAATAATAATAATAATAATAATTGGGTTTAACGTCCCAAAACCACGATATGATTGTGAGAGACGCACATTTCGACCATCTGGGGTCACTTTAACGTGATCTCCCTGTCTTTCCGCTTAAACTTTCTTCCATCTTGTTCCTAAATCTATAGCGTGCGGGCCTCAAATATTTTCGCCTTCATTGATAATGCAGCCGCCGCAGCCGGGATTCGATCCCGCGACCTTCGGGTTAGCAGTCGAGTGCCATAACCACTACACCACCGCGGTGAGGCAGTGCTTGTTTGTAGAAATGGAAAAAAAAAATTACGAAATGTTGTTAACAAAGCGTTACTATTTGCCGCCACCATGAGGCTGCTATTCCGTTTGAAGAAGAATCGTTCCGCTGTTTGTGGGCACCCTACTTTGAGAACTATTGATATACCCGAGACGCTCACGCTATTTAACACTAAATATCTGTATTTAATTGTATAACCATAAAAGGCAGTCTAAATTTCTAGTTGGCTTTACAAAGAAGGCTTTGAGTAATAGTGTTGTATTTTAGTAAGCTTGCTTATATATATATATATATATATATATATATATATATATATATATATATATATATATATGCCAAGGAAAGTATGGGGGAAGTTACTAGACCGAATCGTAATGTAAATGTGAAGAAAGAAAAGTGGGTGAAAAGATAACTTGCCATGGACAGGAACCAAACCTGCGACCTTCGAATAAAGCGTTTTTCGAAGGTCGTACACCCATTCAATACCCTCTTAGAAGGGTGTTGAAGTATGAAAACACCCTAACATTTTGCTGAACACTCTTCGTGTAGGGTGTTCAGCTAACACCCTTTCAGTAGGGTGTATCTGAAAACAATCAGGGGTGTCCCTCTGGCGATAAGGCAGTTTACACCCTTAAGTGTGTAAAACATTATTGTGATGTATACATAATCAGTTGGATATTTCACCTTTGTCGGTAGATTCGCAGGAAAAGTGCGAGGCTTGCGCTATGTTTGATGAAGCGCAGCGTACCTTTCGCATAGGTGTCTGGCTCTCTCGTGCGTTCGAGGCCTGGACAAAAGCCAGGTAAAAGCTTGTATTCACGCATGCGAAATTCGGCTTCTGCATCTTTTCTCCTTGTTTTGTCGTTAACGTCAGTTGGCAGTCGACTCAGCACAGAGCACGTGAAGAACACCCGCTAGGGTTTGCGTTAAGAGTCGGTTCTTTTGCTTTTCTCTGATCGCATTTATGTAAAAAAAAAAAAAGAAACTCCGGCTTTCGACAGCCCGACACGTTCTGGATTCAGTCAATTTCAGTGCCGCGAGTTGAACCAACCATCACGTTAATGTCAGAAGCGTTTATTTGCTCTCGTTAGGCGTGAACAGTACTCTCACAGACTGGTCCGCAGTTAGAAGGGACGCATGAGCTGTAGTGTCAGGTTTTAACCCTGGCAAGTGCACAATCGGCCCTCTTTGCAGCACTCGAATTACGCGCGTGGTGGTGCTGGTACCTTTCAAAACACTTGTGCAGTATATTGACAGGCCCAACCTAAATTTATCACTATGAGGTCATCAAAGGTAGACCCTCATATTCCACTCTGCGTACCACACTGCATGTTATCGTAATTTAGGTTGCAATGCTTAGTGGGTTTGTGGGCAACCTAGATGAAGAGCACGCATGTGGTTTTATTTCTTTTGAACTTCAGTGCAACAACTTGAATGAATCGATAAGTTGTTGTTTTTTTTTTAATTTCAATCTACGCCACGCCACTTCGTGGGTCTCATTATTCTGCAGCGTCACTATACCTTAAGAACCACAGCCGACAGCGACGTGCCGCTCTGACGTTATACGCGAGGTTTACTCACGCGTAACGTAATCCAGAGCATGTGACGGCGGAAGTGCCATTTTCGCGCTTTGTAAGGCATAAAAACATGCTACAATTATCTTTATTTTTTTGTTTTAGGGGCGACGCTCCTCTTAGTATAAAGTTGTCCCGCGTCAGGCGTGACCGGCCGTATCTCCCAATAAGTACAATAAATGGCGCATTCTCATCACCATTTCTCATCTCATTTCCTAGATGGCGTTGGTCCAATAGAAGCGTGTGCAATAGAACGCACGCACGGATGCACGCACGGACGCGCGGACAGACGCACGGACGAACGGACCAACGCTTCGCCCAACTCATCATCATTCACTCCATGGATATGCTGCGATTTATTTTTTTAACAGATCACTATTGGATAATAAAAACAAAAGCCACGTGGTATCACAAAAGTTTGATTCAATTGTGGTATGGGAAGTGCGTGTGTGTATGCATGCGTGAGTCCGGTGTTGATGTTGTCGTTGCTGTCATCGTCGTTGTTGTTTTCCTACGGCGAGGCTGAGAATGACGTGGTGGCCTGCACGATAACGACGATAAGGAAGCGGTCTGTAAAACAAACTCTGAACACTCACTTCATATGCCTGCGCTAATTTAAACGAAGGGAATTACAAAATATTAAATGAAATGTCGGCATAAACACGGAAGTAAGCGCGTGTGAGAGGCTCACTGTTCTTGCCCAGCTGGTCAGCCACCGCCAGCTGCATACAAAGGTTCTTTGACACAGCGAGGACAGGGAGGTCGAGAGCAATAATCGGAGACGTTAACACAATGCCCCAGTTCACGTTAGAGTCATGGAAACTAAAATTCATTCGGACGTCATGCAGTGTCCTTTGAAGTGTGCTCTACAATTTCGGGTGGTGTGAAGGCATTGTGATGCTATGGAAGCCGGCGTCGCAGCAGCACATGTGGCTGCCAACGAACCCGGCTGCCGACGGTCGTCGTCTATACATTGTACTCGGCGGGGTTTCGAGTACCGAAACAAGTACGCATTGTTTATGAACCGCGAAGGACCTCGCCACGTGGCATTCGTGTCGGCAGCAGCGGCGGCAACGAAATCGCGTGTTGTTCACTCTCGCACGCGCGGCCGATGTGTGCTCTGCTTAGTCGCGGGACTGAATGTTTATACCACTACGCCGCAAGACGTTTTTCTACGTCTCAGCTCCAAGCGCTTTAGTATAGTAAAACAGAATGCTGCCCCTGTAAAATAGTCTATACATGTGCATATCATTTTCTTGAGGCGTCTCTTTTTTTTTTAATAATGTGTGCTCAGTGAAAACGGATTATTATTATTTTCGTTGTTCATTCAGACGTCGTGCAGTGTCTTTTTAGGTGCTGAGGTCTCTACATTATTAACTTTCAGGATCTTGATGTTTTTCACAGTCCACTGTCATTGTTTCAAACTGAGCTCCGTACTGTCTTGACATAGTTTTTGACAATGTACAGGTTCTTCCCTTTTCCATCTGTCTGGAAGGCTTCTAAATAGCTGTGTATACACCCCTTTATTTTTCTCTCCCATTTTATTCTTCTCGTCTTGTCTTTTCATTATTCCCATTTTGCACTGATTTCTTTTTGTATGCGCGTCTTCACTCTTTTTATTTGATTTCTTGTTCTGAAGACTACAGTAGATTGTTGATTTTTATCGTTTTATTTTTGTGTGTGTCTGCACTAAGACCTCACAGTTTTTCCGGGGCACGTTAAGTAAACGATTGATTGACCGATTGATTGATTGATTTCGAGCGTTCTAGCATGCTATACCTGTCGGTATTTGGTAGCCTCAGTAGGAATTTACTTTGTTCCGTATAGCGTCGCACAATCTCGCCCAAGCTTCCGTGCATCTAAGGAATTCGAACGAGCGACCTCGGCAGTATAACGCCACCGTTGCGGATGATTCAGCGTTGCAAAACCCCTTGTTCGTGTAGATAGCTATAGATACAGGCCCATCTCCCGTTATCGAGCGATAACGAGCTCGGCATTACGCCAGTTACGCTACTCATACTGCAGCGCGCCTCGTTGATTAGAACATACCCGCACAGCTGGGCGGCAAAGGTAAAACATGGCGATGTTTGGGAGCACATGCCGCGCAGGGCACGTCAACAGGTATAAAGTTTCCGCACGATGGCAGTACAGTAATTATCAGCCTTGTCAATGCCCTCACGCGCTGCGCACGCGCGCTCTATCGCGCTTGTGTACTTAAACAGAACGCGCATTGGGAACATACCTTCACGCGTGTGTTCTCGTAGGATATGCGTTTCGTCGTTTGCTTCCTTGTCGACGACCAGCCTTATGCGTCGGGCGATATCACAGTGAAGTACGGAGCATCGTAGAACATGCACTTGTGGTCAGATAATGATACATCCACAATGTTACGCTGTGAAATCACAATATGAGTATGAGGTATACGCCACAGGGGAGGGCTCCGAAAATTTTGACCATCTGGTCTTCCTTAATGCACACACACTAACATTGTACAGTATGCACACGCTTCTATCATTAAGCTGTACGAAGATGTGACCGCTGCCGTCGGTATGCAAACTGTGACTTTTGGTTCTGCAGCCGAGCACTGTATAGTCACTGTTTCATCAAGGCGGTAGTGTGATTACATGACGAAATATTCTTTTAAAACATTGCAAAAAGATAGAACGCGTATCGTTGACATATGATCAGCGATTAGAGAAGATACAACATGCAACGTCATCCTGGTGCATTCAGTGGCCGCCTGCTCTAAGAGACATGTATCGAGTCACACTCTATCTTTGTTTCCATCATCCAACTATCGCAGAAGTCATGTGATCATTCTGACTATTTCACGACGAAACATTAAAAATGGCTCTTTCTGGGTCGCGATGTAACGAGTGTCTGTCGATCACTCAGACGAGCTTGACATGATGTCAGAGGTAGCTATACGACCTAAACATGTGTAGCATTCAACGGCTCTGCCTACAAGCGAACGTTTGGCAGCTGCTGGGACGAGAACAAGGCGTACCGGTGACACCGCCATACAGCATGGCGAGAATCAAGCCTCTTAAGCCCTTCGTCTTTCCGAACGCAGTGGACTGGTCCGCCTGGATGGGTGACTTTGACGACTACAGGTTCGCACCTGGGCTACGCGAGAAAACGGACGAAGTTCAAGTAAGGACTCCTCTCTCTCTGTACGATGGGTCGAAAGCCGAGGGACATCCTTCGGTCGCTAAACGTAAAAGACGAAGAAATGAAGGACTTCAAGCTCGGAAAGCCTAAATTTAAGGATTACCTTGTCCACACTAAAAATATAGTCTACGAAAGTGTTCACTTTAATCTAAGCCGCCAACAACTAAGACACACAGTAGAGCAGCTCGCAACCGAGCTTAGCAAGCTATGAAACAGATGCGATATCGAAAGCATGAAGGAACGCCTCATAAGATGCCGGTTCTTGGTAGTATTACAGGACCGGGTTCTTTCTGAAGATTTGCAGATGGACCCCAAGCTAACTATGGCTCCTGCTTTGGCGAGAGCACAAACTAGTGAAACCGTAAAGAAACACCAAGCTGAGCTGAAATAGCATGAGGGCACTGTCTCAGAAGCCAACATCACATCAGTAAATCTCAATAAAACCGCTGCTAAAGGCCCGCGCGATTTAGCGTGCATGCGGTTCGGCCTTTATAGCACGATCACTCGTTGTCGGAAGCCCACTAAACAACAAAAGAACTGCAGTTATTGTGCCAGACCATTTCACCCGCGAAGAAAGTGTGCAGCGCTATAAAAGGTGCAAATTTCGCCGGAAATTGGGCCACTATGAAAAGGCATGCCGAAAAATGAAGCAACAAGGCTGAAATCTCGATGTCATCGCCAAAACTGATAGCAAGTTTTTTTAGTACGGTTGAGCATTCTGCAAACACTGCCTGAGAATTTCCTCGGGGTAACGATAACCAGGCACTCCACATGAAACTAGATACGGGAGCCGAAGTGGCAGTCGTTGGTCAAAATTGTCATTTCCTTCCGCCTTCTCTAGAAAACGCAGCCGTTCTTCAAGGATCGAACAATACCAGCATCTGTACGATCGGAAAGTTTGACGCTTTCAATGTGCGGTTCATATATGTATAAAAGATAACTACAGTATGTATGCGTGGTCATGGCGCGCTAGCCGTGAGGTGCTATATCTCCATGTTTACCACAATGGCATGAAGGGCTCCAACTTTTAAAGACGATAGTCTTTCTTGGAGACCTTCGACGGAAAAAATTTTGGTCTGTCTGTCTGTCTGTCTGTCTGTCTGTCTGTCTGTCTGTCTGTCTGTCTGTCTGTCTGTCTCTGTCTGTCTGTCTGTCTGTCTCTGTCTGTCTGTCTGTCTCTGTCTGTCTCTGTCTGTCTGTCTCTGTCTGTCTGTCTGTCTGTCTGTCTGTCTGTACATTTGTCTGCTTGTCCACCGTCACCACGAACCGGGTACTTTAAAAAACACCAGCCGAAACCTCAAACGGCCGACCCCATCCGCAGCGCCCACCAATAATGCTCAATATTTAGCATTTATATTTGTGCGATTGTCAAATAAAAAGCAATCATTGCGCATATCTGAGGTACCATAACAACATGTCGATGGTTTGTATGTGTGCCTTATATACGAGAGAAGGCACACACAAGTAATTCTAAGGACCCTAGCGTTAAAAACGCTGCGCTGGCAGTGCATTGCGATGCTCAAAAAGGCAAGTGTTACCAACGCTTTGCTAGAACGAGACGGCGGTGGCACCTGCCCATCACTTTGCGTTCTACACCTTATCGCTTCCGAGAATGGCACGCATCTTTCTCCGCAGGCGCGCATGCCTTCCTTCGTTTTCGAAGATGTATGCCAGATGGCGCTCGTGCCTAACGTGCCTCGATGCGCTCGTTCGCCTCCGCTACATGCTCGAGGCACTTCAACGCAGCGCTTCTAGAATACCATTCACCGATTTCCTTGCGCAGAACATCAAATAAACGTTTTGTTCACTCTCTCCGGACGCAAGACTATTGTCTTTCGACGACATTTGCAGTGTAACATGCAGATCCAAGGCCAATTTTTTACTTTGTATTTACTTTTCCTGCTAATTTTTATGAGGCTGTGAACTAAGGTCAAGCTGTTATAAAACGCATCTTTTTTTTTTCAGTCATTTCTCTCTGTACTACATAACGAAAAATAAACTTTGATTTGATTTTGTTTGAAAATATCTTGGAAAGACAGCTGTTCACAACAAGCCATTTAGATCGTCCAGAACTCGCGCACGCCCTTTTTGGGACTACCAGCTATCGGTGCTTTAGAAAACATTCGCTTTCTATGTGAATTACACTGCCCACGACATCGTAAGCAAATAGCCTAAGATATTCCAAAGCACGGATACCATATCAGGAGAACACACCGATTTCGTACAGTTTGTCTACAGCGCGACAGGTCTTTTCCTTCTCACGCGAGAGGTCTGGCCTTTTACTTCTCACGAAGGAAAAGGCCAGGGAAGAATACTACAGAATATAACGAGAAGCAATCATACAGAAGATCGAAGACACCGGCAGAATGGTGCACGTCTATCATTCCCGTATTGAAGCCTTCCGGAGCAGTGAGGATCTGCGTTGACTTAACTCATTTGAACGAGTTCATCCGATGAGAAAGACAACAACTGCAAACAATTGAGCGAGTTATGAGAAGTTTCCACGAAGGCGGTCTTCTCCAAACTGAGCCTAATTCTGGGTCATACGAGATAAAGCTTTCCGATGAGTTCCAAAAGCTCACCAAATTTATTACGCCGTATGGGCGGTACTGCTACGGCAGGTTACCGTTTGGGATTACATCCGCACCAGAATTTTTTCAGCGAAAGTTCCCACGAGTCTTGGAAGGCCTCTATAGCGTACTGAGCTACATGGATGACATCTGGTGTACGTAGAAAATAAAGTGGAACATGACAGGCGGCTTCGTAACGTCGTCGAACGACTTCAACAAGCAGGAGTGACGCTCAACAAGGAAAAATGTTGTTTCTCGCTTGAAAAGGTCGCATTCCTAGGAACTTTTTTATTCGAACGGTGTTCACTCAGACACTGAAAAAAATTAAAGTAATCGAGTAATTATTGCCCAGACACCAAAATGTCGCTGAGGTCTGAGCCTTGTAGACATGATGAACCACCTCGCAGGTTCATTGTCTCCTCCTTTACGCAGCCTACTCAACAAAGACAGCGGCTGGTCTTGGGGACCTCAGCAAGAAAATCCTTTCGAGAAGATCAAGACTACTCTCAGCTCAGGCAGATGCCTGGCGAGGTACAACCCACGACACTCGACAGTTGTATCGCTGGAAGCGTCTTCACTAGGGCTTGACACAGCACTCCTCCAGGCTCGGCGATCTGGCGAGACGTCCAGTAGTATGTGCTGTCAGGTTGCTCACAAAAACAGAGCAGAGTTATTCACAGATCGAAACAGAAGCATTAACTTGGGCTGCAGAACATTTGGCAAAATTCCTAAGTGGCCTCGCGCTCCTATTTGAGACGAACCACAAACGCCTCTTCCCGCTCCTTGGTCGCGATCATATTGACTCTCTGTCAGCAGAAATTCAAATGTTCAGGATATTTCTTAAGTGGCACTCGTTCACTCTCACACACGTCCCGGGACAAAAAAAAAGCATCGCTGCGGGGGACACACTTTCTCGATCGAGAGTGATGAACATGGCATCTACAGTCGGAGAACTGTCTGAAGCGGAGGTTTCTGCTCACGCGGAGAGAGTCGTTCAGTATGATTTCCTCCGACGACATGCTCGACAGCATACGCGAAGAACAAGCGAATGGCCCTGAATGCATGTCGTTTCTCGAAACTAGTATGCAAGGTTGGCCCGCTAAGCACCACCTTACCATAGGTTTTCAAGCCATTCTGGGCGCATTGTGGTAGCATGCCAGTGATATACAGACGCCGGTCACAATCTGTTTTTCCTAATGAAGAGTCTCTCTGTCTCTCACAGTTTGCACGCAGTTTGCAAACAGTTTGCAAGCAGGTGTTGGGGCTGGTGATTCCAGGAGCGCTATGGAAATAAATGTTTCGAATGGTCCACGAGGGACATCAGGGCATTGCATGTTGCCGCGCGAGCGCGAAATAATGTTTGGGGCCAGGAATTGGTTAGCGAATTGCACAAACCATTTCCTACTGCCAAGCATGCACTGAAGAGCGTACCCAGTTTTATGAACGTATGATCCCATCTGTAAACTGCAATGACAGAATATTGGAATTGATTTATTTAAGATGAAAGGGAGGCCCCGGCGTACTGGTCTGGTGGATAAGATAATCAGCTTCTGACCCGCAGGTCTCTGGATCCAATCCCGGCTGCGGTGGCTGCATTTTTGATTGAAGCGAAAATGATTTAGAACCGTGTGCGCATATTTGAGTGTACGTTAAAGAACCACGGGTGGTCTAAATTTCCGAGGACTTCCACTACAGCATCTCTCGTAATCATATGGTAGTTTTGGGACGTTAAACGCCATATATCAATCAATATGATGAAAGAAACTGTTTATCTCGTTGCTGTTGATTATCACTCCAGGTATCCTGAGCTGGTCCTGCTGGATTGAAGAAAATCGTCGAAGATGGTCATCCGACCTCTGAAAAGCTGATTCGCCAGGCATGGAATACCACAAGTGGTAATATAGGACAATGAATCACAGTTCATCTCAATCACGTTTACTCATTTTGCAACAAACTGCGGCTTTAAGCGTGCCACAACGAGTCGTCGTTAGCCACAAGATAGCGGGGAAGCTGAGTGCATGGTCGGGAATCTTAAAAGGCTTTTCAAGATACCCGAGCATCCCTACGTTGCCTTGCTGAACTATAGAAACACGCCGGGCGCAACCGGCTACAGTCTAGCGCAACTGCTATAATTAGCCGCCGTTTACGCACGAAAATACAATGCATGCCGTGTGCGCTAAAATCAGAAGTAATATAAGTCGCTTGGAGAGGGCGAGACAAAAAATACAGACAAAAACAAAGGATGTTTGACAAACGTCATGCTGCGAGACCTCTTGCATGTCTATCCGCAGGTACTCAAGTATGGCTGAGAGACAGGTGCCGAGGGCATGGTCCTTCGTCCTTCTTAACCAAGTCTTACTGGGTTTGAACTGAAGGGAATACCATACGCAGAAGCAGGTGTCATCTGTGTTTTCTCCCAAATGGAGGAGAAACGAGCCCCATGAAGGCCAAGCAGCATCAACGAAACGGTGAGCCGACAGACACGACAGACAACGACATCGTAGTTACCCAACACGTCCGACATACCAGATGTTCGTCCATCGAACGAAACTTCAACACCACAGCCAAAGACGCGATATGGGCGCGTCGCACGAGCTCCGAAAAGACTCTGATGACTAATTTGTGAGATCTTTTTTTAACAAGCCCACGATGCTTACAGAACGGAGAAGATATGACGTCATCGTGATGCATTCCGTGGCCACCTGTTCCAAAGACGAACGCCGAGACACGTATTATTTTTATTTCGATCAGCCAATTATCGCAGAAGTCATGTGATCAATCTGGCCGTTCGTATTTCCCGACGAAACATTAAAGAGGGCTTTTTTCTGGGTCACGATGTAGCGAGCGTCTGTAGATCGCTCAGACGAGCTTGATACAACATAGCTGAATGGAACAGTGTAGAACCATGGCTGCTCGGCAAAAACAGAACTATAAAATATGGAGGAAAGTGAAGAACAAGATAAATAATGATGATTGATATGTGGTGGTTAAGGTCCCAAAACCACCTTATCATTATGAGAGACACCTTAGTGGAGGGTTCTTTAAATTTCAACCACCCGGGGTTCTTTAACGTGCACCCAAATCTGAGTGTGCGGACCTACAGCATTTTAGGCTCCACCGAAAATGCAGCCGCCGCACCCAGTATTCGATCCCGCAACCTGCGGGTCATCCAGTGAAAAACAAGAAGCATCTTCTTCCATACCTTAAATATAAATGCGCTATTCTTTTTTTTCTTCTTCTTTCGCAGGAGAACGGGCCTGACAGCTTTTCCTGCAAAACACGTTAGAAGGCGAGGATGGCTGTCGTCCTAGAAACAGCACGCCAGACGACGAAACGGCGCGCGATGTTTCCACGAAACCCGGATGAAGATAGTCTCAATCTTGATGCAGTTATTTGACTTAACATAACTGAGAGAGAGAGAGAGAGAGAGAGAGAGATACAAGAAAGAGGAAGGCAGGGAGGTCAACAAGATGCTAGTATCCGGTATATGCTACCCTACACTGGTGTTAGGGAAAAGGGGGTTGAAAAAGAGAGCGAGTTAGAAATTAGCTTAAGACAATGGGTATTTTGACATACATCTGTAGAGTAGCACGCCAGAGCAAATTATAGCTCAGGCCGACCTCTCTACCTTTCTGTAAATAAATTCTCTCTCTCTCTCTCTCTTGACATACATCTTTTTAATTAATGTTTATGCTGAAGAAAAATAATCGGCAGAAGAGAACACAGGTAAAAAATATGCTTATTATAACAAAAATACATAAATATTTGTCATATCAGGCTGGGTATCGTTACTCAGATTGTTTTACTCCTCACATGGGTAAAAGTCAATGCTCTAGCCGTATGCACTGAAGGTTATCTAAGTGCACTATATGAATTCGCGAGATCGAATCCCGGCTGCGGCTGCTGCATTTCCGACGGAGGCGGAAATGTTGTAGGCCCGTGTGCCCAGATTTGGGTGCACGTTAAAGAATCCCAGGTGGTCAAAATATCTGGAGCCCTTCACTATGGCATCTATCATAATGATATGGTGGTTTTGGGACGTTAAATCCCACTTATCAATAATCAAGTGCGTTATATGATAAATAATTGAATAAATAGTTGTGCTGCGGAGGCTGTCATACAGGTGTCACGTCGAAATGTTAATATAGCAACCAGGAGAAGACAAAAATGTGGTCAGGTTTCATTATGTCTTGTGATGTGAACAACACGACGAGAAAGAAAGTATTGGCACAGTAGGTGTAGTAACAAACACGTTTGGAGAATTGGTGGCGTACGGGTGCACGGAGAAGGATCACGTCGACATAAGCAGGATATAGTTCTCGTAAGGTGCACACAAACCTAAACAGCATATGCAGCAACGTGATGGCACAAATCAACGCCGCGTTGCAGATGAAATTCGCTGACAATCGCCATGAATAACTGAATCTACCAGCGTACGCACATTTACACTAAACAGAAGCGTCTAGTCGAATTCTTCTGTGCACTATAGTTTCAAAAATAGTTTTGAAAACTTTCTTGTCTGTATTAAAAAGAAGAAAACCATTGCTGTACTTGTTTGAGACGCTAACCCCCGTATTCAGAAACGCTCCTCGACTTGAATTCGTCCCTTCACTTGACAGAGTGGAGCAGTGCGCCGCTGCTCGACTGAAACTGACACTGCGCTTCTCAAGAATCGTTGCAGAATATTGCCGATATGCAATGATTTGGTCTGCCAAAAGAGGGCGCTCCTATCGACTTCTTTCAAGCCAAGGTGAAGCATTGAGCGAAGTAACGTTCTAGAATACGGTGGTAAATGATACTTTGATGGTAGTGGGGAAAACAACACGCAACAACAGAAGACACTGAACTACTAACAATTCTTATTGTGAGTGATTCACAATAATAGTTGGCGTTGTTTTAGGGCTCTTTTTTGTCACCTTGATGCACCCGTGTGTCTGTGTCTTGCGATGCTGTTTTTGTACGTACCCACACGCCAAAGACTTTACCTTAACTAAACCTTAATACGAAATACAAGTATTGAACAAATGCATCCCTATTCGTACCACGAACTTCGAGACAGTCATACACCCATTAACGAGGCAATAATGTGTAGCCCACAATATTATAACGCCGAGCTGCTTGGTTCGTGTTTCCGAATTAGTTGGCTGTTAATAGTTACACACGAAAGGTTCGTGGCATAACAAGGTGACAATTGACTCTTTGTTCTTCGAACAGAGCTTCTCATTTCTCAGTCCGCGCTGTATGCGTGCCGGTATGTGCCTCTCTTTGTTCGGTCGCCGCGGTGCTGCGATTTTTATTGCGTGCGATACGTATGGGCACATATGTGAAGGTGACAATACGGCATTACGCATCTCCGCGGTGCTATAGTGACCGTGAAAGCCAGCGGGCATCTTTCAGGTTGCACCAGGTATTTGCGTAAATGTTCGTCATTCGCGCGTGTCAGGCAATACCACCTATATATGATAACGTCGATGGAACTTGGCGCGAGTGGTGGCCGTATACCTGTTGGATGCACGACCCTTTCATACATGCAGGAACGACGTTCACCGCGAAACGGAAGTTCACCGCGAAATGCGGTGTACAACTTAGGCGTGATCGCGTAAGCATTGTGTGCATGCATCGGCCACGCAACAGCATGCGGCACTGATATCTCAATTGTGAAACTCAAGCAGCGAGCGTGCATACTTTCCGTGCTTCGCATGCTGCGAAGATCCGCTCACTATTAGGCCCATTGTTTTCTTCATGCTGTTATCCTGTTCAATCAAAAAACAGAACAAAACCAAAAGAACAACAATACTGACAGAATTCGCCGCGCCACTCTGTTACGCAACGTTGGTGTTACGCTCAAGTGGCGTAACACCAACGCTGCTCTTTTATCGCAACGTTGGTGTTACGCTCAAGTTCCCGCGTATATCTTAATTCGCGAGCGGGAGTGTTTCTATTATACGTGAACACGTCATTCTCTCACTCGCCTGTTCCTCCGTTGTAATCGTGTAATCTCCGCATTGGAGAGGCCCGTATGACCTGACATGGCTTGGAACACTTGCGTACCTCATAATAGATCTGTGTACATAAATCATCATCATCATCGTGACTACGTCCACTGCAGGACAAATTAAGGCCTCTCCCATGTTCCACCAGGCAACTCGGTCCTGTGCTTGCTGCTACCAATTTATACCCGCAAACTTCTTAATCTCACCTGCCTCACCTAACCTTCTGTCTCCCCCTAACCCGCTTGCATTCTCTAGGAATCCAGTAGAAAGGAAAAGGAAAGGAAAATTGTAGGCGTAACCTTGATTGATTTGTGGGGTTTAACGTCCCAAAACCACCATATGATTATGAGAGACGCCGTAGTGGAGGGCTCCGGAAATTTTGACCACCTGGGGTTCTTTAACGTGCACCCAAATCTGAGCACACGGGCCTACCACATTTCCGCCTCCATCGGAAATGCAGCCGCCGCAGCCGGGATTTGAACCCGCGACCTGCGGGTCAGCAGCCGAGTACCTTAGCCACTAGACCACCGCGGCGGGGCGTAGACGTAACCTTAAGAGACAAGAAGAGAACAGAATGGATTAGAGAACAAACCGGGGTGAAGGATATCATAGTTGAAATCAAAAAGAGGAAATGGACATGGGCTGGTCATGTAGCACGTAGACAGGATAACCACTGGTGTGCAGAAATACGCTCTGTCAAACGCGCCATACTGGGTGTCAAATATTCAGGAAAAAATTGAGTCGGTTAAGCGCCAATGTATGAGAGTGATTGAATGTTGTTCTTAGAAGAACGTACATCACACGCTGTTACTTTAACACACACTAGCAGGGGCTCCACGTCGTTTAACCGGTGTATACGCGTATACAGATATATGTTAATTTCTGCGAAGTCGTTACTCAGAACATAAATATGCAAAATATTAAAAAATATATAGTGGCCGAGCTGTGTACTTCGGTCCTATGACGCCTTTTTATCTTCGCAGAGAAGCCAATTCTGTCGTGCACATAAAAAACGATGAAGTATATAGCTTTATTGCGTCCTCGCACAGGCACACGCACACATGCACATTAAACGCGTGCGGCGTGCTCGTGCCCGTGTGTGTGTGCGTAATTGTTTTTTTACATTTATGTTTGCTTCAACGGCTATGCGGCGATTTGTATTGGCTTGGAAATGTACAGCATAAAAAAATGCCGCCATATCCACGAAGTGAATGATGATGAGTGGGCGAAGCTCCGGAGGTAAACCTGGTAAACCATGAATCCTCCGTACATTTTGCCCACTCGATTTTATTTCAACGCTCCCCCTAGCGTACGTCGCCGCACTATATCGAACGATGACACGCGCCATATGTGGCATCATTCCTATTTTATAACACCTCGCATCTTTCATAATCAACTACACGTACCGCCGTCTAGTTTATAACATCTTGCATCTTTTGGACGGACGGATGGACGGATGGACGGATGGACGGATGGATGGATGGATGGATGGACGGACGGACGGACGGACGGATGGACGGATGGATATGGCTGTACCCTTTAGATCGGGCGGTGGCTAGCGTAATACTTAAAACTGAACGAGAGGTGGCTACATACAGGGGACGCACAGCCCACGCCTTAAGGAGCTTCGCTCCTAAAAGTTTCATCTGCTCGGGCTGGCGTTCGTTACATAGGGGCGTATACAGCAAGCAATCTATAACTAAAGGTAAGTACATAACCACAAGAACCTGCAAGAATATTCAACAAAACATTTGCCGCCACCTTCTAAGTGTAGCATCAGCGGCGCCAATTAAAACGCTCACAGAGTCAACACCACTAAGAAGACGTGAATCTGCCAAATGCATGAATGGCTTTGTCAAAAGTAGACAGACATCCGTTCCACCCGACTCTGTTCTCGTGGCGCTCTCAAAACCTAAAAGCCCTGGATAGTTATCGGGTAAAAACGACATCTTCATTCGTTAAGGCGTTTAACCTGTGAGAATTCTACCTTAAATAACTTCTATAGTTTTCCGTGGCCTTCGAATTTACGTAAATCCGCGCGTAATTGTGGCGACACGGAGTGAATGTTTTGTTTTAATAGGTATAGTCATGCTAGAAAATCTTCGCAATTTTGAACGGGCCTGGGAAACAAAGGTACAGTTAAAAAAGGAGGGGGGTTTAATTCAAAGGCTTGTTTGTTTGTTTTTTTCACAGACAGTGTGGAACTAAGCAAGGCATTAGAGGACGTTATATGCTAAAACAATGTCTTCTACACACCTATTGATCGATATTGATATATATGTGTGGTTTAACGTGCCAAAACCACCATGTGATTATGAGAGACGCCGTAGTGGAAGGCTCCGGAAATTTCGACCACCTGGGGTTCTGTAACATGCAGCCAAATCTGAGCACACGGACCTACGACATTTCCGCCTCCATCGGAAATGCAGCCGCCGCAGCCGGGATTCGAACGCGCGACCTGCGGGTCCGCAGCCGAGTACCTTAGCCACTGGACCACCACGGCGGGGCCTCTACACACCTATTACATGTTTGTAAACAGCACTATAGGCGCGTCAGGGCGCGGGGGCTCTGCCCAGCGCAAAGCTCGCCACCTCCTGCTGTGATCACGTGACAACTAGCACAGCAGCAGCCCACACGCCATGACGTGGCTACAAGCGCCTCAGTATGTTTACAGCGCGTACCGCTGTTTACAAACGTGGATTATGTCTATATTTCAAGTACAAATACTGCAAAACATTTGAACTATGATATTACTAAAAAGGCTAGCAAAAGCGTCCCCTATACCATCCTTGGTTCGAAGGTCTGTCAGTTCGTGTACATAACTACATAATTGTAATGTACATTATATGCATATTTCTTAAGAACTTGTTTTTGCTGTGTGCATCAGCAAGGGGCTAAAAAAAGAGCGAGATATATAGAGCTTTGGATGCATGGAACCTGCTGCGCAATAAATTTGTCTTAATTTAACTTCAAATTGCAGTGTACTGAATTGCACATGACCTCTCTCCTTAAGGCACTACCACGTTTGACATGCCCCTTCATTCGAGCCACGTGAAAATTATCATTTTTCATTGCTCAAAATGGACATAAGCAAAAATAAATTCGCACTATATATTTAGCCTGAGATTTCATATGTAAAAATAAAGCATCAATTAGTTCAAAATTTGAAGAAGATTTAATTATCGCTTCGATCAGTTAGGGTAACATACACATTAACATATTATGACGTTACATTTGGGAAGTACAATACTGAGTCCTTTGAAATAACGTTGTATCTATTTGGAACATTTACAGATGGTTCCCCTAACACCCTTACAGGATTAAAAACTGAGGTCCACGCAGAGAACCACAAATGGAAGCGTTTCGTGTCTCACTGTATTCTCGTTTTTCAAGGGCGTCCGAAAAAAAAAACAGTATGTAAAAATGAAGGTGACAGTTGATCCAACAAACAGCCGATGGCGTATCAGGAATTAAAAGCAATAATTAACAGAAATTTATTAAATTTCGTTTTAAAATACGTTTCAAATGCCAAGTTGTCTCTTGTCAAGCATCTTCGTGGCATGTTTTGTTGACACGACTTCATTCCAACCGATTACATCCAGCCCAAGGAACAGCACTCCTGAAGAAAGCCTCTCATGCAGTAGCATTTCCCCCAAAGGCTACATCATGACCGCAAATTCTCGTCCCATCGCTGGCGTAGTGTGGAGGGGGCTTGTGGAGGGGTGTCATCGAGCTGTGGCCGCTTGGAGGGCAGCGCGCGATACGACCGCCTGTCGCCCTCTCAAGTGTTCATTGTTCAAGGCTTCGTCGCTTCGGCTCGTAATCGCACGAGGAGGCGGCGGCATCACGTAACACTGGCTCTCTTTCGAGTGGCTGGCCGACGAAGAAGGGTCGTGCCAAATGCTTGCTGCTGAGCTGCCTTACGGCGTGCGAGTTAGCGGCACAACACGCTGGATCGAGTGCACCGCTGCCCTGAATAATAGCTGCACTGTTACTATTGTATGACGCCATTCCCACAGATAAGTAGCGACGCCATGTTGAAAAGCACACGTAAACAACGGCTTCCGTGAACGAGTTGCATTAACACGCTATACTCGCCGTCAAATGATATCCGACAACGCCGAGATGCAGGCGTGGTACCGTGCTATATCCCTTACTTCTGCCCACGCTATTCTCAAAATGGCTAATTTGGGCATCATGTATCCTCTTGGGGGAGGTCTTTCCGCTGATATATCCAGCCGAAATGAAAGCGGGGTTTTGCATTTTGTTGCCATGAAAAATGCAACCTTGTTTTAAGGCATAAACCGGCGATAAATAGTGAATTCAATGCGTTTTTTACAACTGAGCTTTTTTTTTGGGGGGGGGGGGGAGTACAAAAACGAAAAATAGGCTGGGTCCTTGTGCGTTGTGTTCGTATTAATGAGCCTTATTGAAGTCAGGGGGGAATGGGGGCTGCCCTACTCCTGCACCCCCCGCTGGCTCCACCCCTGAGCATCTAACAGCCACGCTATGGACAAGATGGGTTGTTGTCTTATCCGCAAACCAGCGTGCCAAATGCTCATATCCGGCGCTCTCGCTGGATTCCGTGCCGACCGGTTGTGCCCTCGCCATCTCCGACGACGGCGTAGCTCTGGCCGACTGGGCTGGCCCTACGCTGTGCCCTCGCCATCTCCGACGACGGCGTAGCTCTGGCCGACTGGGCTGGCCCTACGCCATCTCCTGACGCTGATCTTCGACGACAGCGTAGCTTTGGCCGAGTGGACTCGTCCTACGCCATCTCCTGACGCCGACAAGAGCTCTCGTTGAGTGGTGCCCCGTCCTCGGACTCCTGCAATCATCTCCATCGTTTCTATCTTCTCCTTACTTCGGTCGTTCGCTGTCCCTGCGCCTCGCTCTCTCCTTCATCTCTCTCTCTATCTCTTTGCTTTTTAATTCTATCCTTTTAATCCCTTCTCTACCCCCATCCCTCGTGAGCTACTGTTGAGGTGTCCTCCCCCTGAGAGACAGTTACGGGGCTCACTTTTCTCTTCTTTTCATTTATAATCACTCCCCGCCCCCCCCCCCCCCCCCATCGTACAGCTACAGCCAACGCCTGCGAGGGCGGTCACACGACGCGCTGGTGGGCGCGCTGCCTGTTTCTGTTGCTGCTGCCGCCGGTAGGCATGACGTCGCCTAAGCGGGCGCCGGCGTGCAGGCGCCGCGCAGTCACAAGGCTGCCAAAATGTAGCCATTTGCTAAAAAAAAAAAAATAAGGCAGCATCGTACTAGTGGTGCCAAACCTCAAGAAAGTGCCTACCTCGCTTCGTTTCTCTTCGGTTTCGTCTTTCTTTTCTTATTTTTTTTAGAGGCGAAGCCCTTTAGTGTCGAGTCATGTCTCCGATCCATCGGTGTGACACGGTTTGGATATCCATGTCCATAAATATAACCATATGAATATCCACATAAATATACATTTTAATATGGATATCTATATACCTTATCCATATGAATATCCATGAACATCTGAACCCCGTATGCGCAATGTGATTAATAAACAGCTTTATATATACTGTACACACGTGTCGTCCTGTTTATTCCTGTTTATTTTCTTCTTCTATTAATAAATTTTTTTTTTGCTCTGGCAAATTTTTCTATATTTTTTGTTCTCTCTCTACTTCACACTTGCCTCTTGTTTTTTTTTTAGATTGCTGTGCGGTTTTTTTTGTGTGTGTTACACCAAGCGCACTAGTTTTGTTAATTTTCTTTCCTGTTGATGTTGAGAGACAATCATCAAGGCACTCTAAGAACAAGAGGACTTCTCCTTCTGATGCATACCCCAGCGACACGTGTCCCTCGTGCGGACACACGGTGACACTCGCGCACATGCTTTGAGAGTGTAGAAACCCTCCTCCCGACTCTACCTCAAACAAATGGGAGAGGACCCTCAGGAGCTCACTTCTCGCCGACCAGCAATGGGCCGTCCAGCAGGCCCACGAAGCGGCCGCCAGGTGCTCCCTGTCAGTCCCTACGTGGTAGACGCCCGCTACGCACTAAGCGCGTCCGGCAGAACTGAAGTAAAGTTTTTTTTTTTTTCATTCTATTCCATTCTATTCCTTGGCCAAAGGTGAGTGGGGGGGAAGGATAATGTTCAGCCACATACATTGGCATAATCGGGAGGGGAACGCTGCAACCAACCTCATGCCCGTTGTGTGTTAAAAGTTGTTGCATGAAGGTAAAGCGATCACAGCGAAGTTTAGAAAACTAGAACACCTTGGTTGTACTGCACACAACCACAGTGAAGGCAGCGTTCGCATCGCCTCCGAAACACAGCTGCGCCTCTGGCGGCGCCCGCTGGCTCCATGTGAAACTGAGGTGACAGTTCCATGAACATAGAAATTATTGAATGGCTCTGGTTGTACCAACCATTCTACCACTGTTGAAACGCAAGTCACTTGATACGGGTACTTCATTTAAACAATTTTTATCGAAATTCAGAAATGGCGTAAAGATAAAACTATGTGCACGACTGAGCTTCGGTTTCAAGAGCGGGGCGCGATAGCGGGGTAGGAACATTTTTGTACTGCTTTTCCAGTCGCAAGCCTGGCCTCGGTTTTCGGTCGACACTAAATTTTACCGTAAGGAAAGCCAGAAATTGGAATATTTTCAATTTTCGCCTCGAAGTGTTCAATGCGATAGCGATCATCTGCACCCTAGTGCGTACATAAACCAGTTAATGCATACGTTTTATTATATGATGTTACTTGAGAATTGTGGGTGACTGTGATATAATCGACTAAGTTGATAGTGGATTGTGCCAGTGAAGCTTTCGCATATGGATAAATTCTGTGTGGTGGATAGCATGCTTTAAACCACCAGCAATTATGCGCATGAAAAACTTTTCGAACTTGCTATGAACCCACTATGTGGTTTTAAAGGGAAAAAGGAATATTACGTCTACGTTGGTCCTTAAAACATCAGTCCACAAACCTCGTAGTGCTACATGTGTGCCAAGGAAGTGCTTGTTTTGAAATAAAATCACGTTTTAGTGGTCCGCATCGCGTTAGCGCACTTCAAATCACCCGCCTGAAAGCAGTCTTTCTGACGTGACTGTTGCGTGCCCAACGTTGACCGCCTTTACTGTGCGGCCGCCGACACTAGTAGCAGCGGAGCGAAAGTAGCGGGACTCACAGAAGCAACAGTGGTCATTGAACAATTTTTGCTAGCTTGGTTCAACTGGGCGCCGCCAGATGGCACCACCTATCTAGTTTTACCAGGCGTAAACGGAATTTTCTAACCACTCGCGCCATTCCCCTTAGTAACGCCAGGTGGTTATTTTATTTATTTTTCTATAAATCAAACAGAAATGGACATTCAGCATTTTATTACGTCTCTTGATGCACGGAAGGTTCTTTTTTTTATTGCAGCTAGTTAGATTACTAGTGATTAATTTGAGGCGGACGCTCTCACCTCATCGGGATTATTTCCCATATATTCCACTTGTGGCGCACGTCGTGGGACACATTCACGGTAAGATACATTTCAGATAAGTGGGGCATTTATTGCCGTTTTAGACATTGCCATGCATTGAGCTTTCGCTCTGACATAAATTGTTATTTGCCTTTAGTGTCTTTTAGGGGAATTCGTGCAGTAACATGGTGCCTTTTGCGGTAGGTAGCTGGCTTTAAACCACGAAGTCGTTATGACAGTTACAAGATCTGGTGCCTGATGGCTTGTGCCGCGCAATATTACTGCGATATTTGCATGTTGTATTGTGAAGCCTGTATGAAGGACGCGTGTGTTTGTAATGCATGAACGTTATCTTCACTGAATTTCCAAGCAGATGAAGTTATTTTATCCGTATTTGCAAGCAGACGCGAGGTTGTGTGGTAGAACACTATAGCTTGCCATGCGTTCGGCCTGGGTTCGAATCTCGCTCGCGCCCGTAAGTTTTCATTATTTATTTTATTTGCGTATTCTTCGATTTTCCCGTCACGCACATGCATGATGATGATTTCTCGCTCAGAACCAACGTCTCCGACGCCCGGAATTTTTGCGAAACGAGCTCTTTAACGCTATTGAGTTAAAATGCAGACGTGTGACGGCAGTGATATTTATGCATGCGGCGCGACAGAACACTTAGGAAGAGGAATAATATCTATCGATAAGAAATTAGAATAGGAATGTGGGAAAGCATGTTCCATGGGCCCTTAGCGTCATCCCGCGGAATTTTCGTCAAGCAACTAAAGAACCTCCGAGATGAGCATACCATCAAAGCTAAAGTGCTAATATAGATTGCTTGTCGTTAGCACGCGAGATGGTGTGCGTAAAGATCCATCACTAGATGCCTACAGGGCCAGGTTTTTACCAGTTCATGGGGAAAATGACGGAGCACCTTACGATACTGTTATGTTGCTCGGCTTTTTCAGTATTTGGAAAAAAAAATACATGGCTGTCCATCATGCCGATATCAATACACTGCCAGTTCGGGAATATTTTCGCCAAGTGTTCTCGAACTTTGTTGTAGATTGTGGGATTAGGGACCCAGTCCCAGAGTGGCTCGAGACACTTGAGCTACTTGTGCCCATAAACTAATTATAGCGACTGTGTAACCCTTACCCCTTATTACCTCTGTCCCCACAGTTTATGCGCTGCATTACTGCTGTATGATGTGCAAATGAAAGTAACATTGCACAAAAGCGTGTTGGCCGAGCGGTTAAAAGCATTGTTCCACGGAATGGAAGGGCACAGGTTCGAATCACCACTTGCACTCGAAACAGAATATTTTTAATTAATATTATCGCTTTCCAATGGTGAGGTGTCATCGCACACATTTAAAATGTACAGGTAGATTTACGACACCGCGTGATGCTCATAGACGTCACATCACGAGACCCGTTCACTGAAACGCCATTGCCCAGAGCAGAGTTCAAGTGATATTGTTTTCACCAATCTAGTGTATTCGCGCGTAATTCAAGCCTAGGGTTAATTGGCGACACCAGGTTATCTCCCCGTTCAATGCTTCATGTCCGACGGTTTTCAGGTGTGGAACTGGCCGTGGTTCTTATAAGCGTAGTGCTGCAAGGTGTGACGTCAGACAAAAGTTAAGCCTTATCAGCGGTGATAAGGGCCTCAACTTTTTCGACTGCTTTTCGACATATACTGATGTAAAGCAAACCTCCTAGGGGAAGCTGTAACCGGAAGGCTAGTTTTTGTACGCGTAGTTGGGCAGTCGCTGCAAGTTGTGACGTCAGACAAAAGTATAGCCTTATCAGATGTGATAAGGGCCTCAACTTTTTCAACTGCTTTTCCACGTATATTGCGGTAAAGCTAACCTCCCAGGGAAAGCTGTCACCGGAAAGCTCATTTTTATACGTGTAGTTGGGCAGTCGCTGCAAGGTGTGACGTCAGACAAAAGTTTCGCCTTATCGGATGTGACAAGGGTCTCAACTTTTTCGACTGCTTTTCGACATGTATTGCGGTGAAGCTAAACTCCCAGGGGAAGCTGTCACTGGAAGGCTCGTTTTTATACGCGTAGTTGGGCAGTAGCTGCAAGTTGTGACGTCGGACAAAAGTTTATCCTTATCAGTGGTGATAAGGGCCTCAACTTTTTCGACTGCTTTTCGACATATATTGCGGTGAAGCTAACCTACCAGGGGAAGCTGTTTCCGGAAGGCTCTTCTTGGTACACATAGTATGGAAGTCGCTGCAAGGTGTGATATCAGACAAAAGTTTCGCCTTATCAGTGGTGATAAGGGCTTGAACTTTTTCGACTGCTTTTCGACATATATTGCGGTGAAGCTAACCTGCCAGGGGAATCTGTCACCAGAAGGTTCGTCTTTGTACGCGTAGTTGGGAAGTCGCTGCAAAGTGTGACGTCAAACAAACTCTCTGCCTTATCAGATTTGATAATGGCCTCGACTTTTTTTACTGCTTTTCGACGTGCATTTCAGTGAAAGAAACTTCCCAGTAATAGCTCGCGCTGATCGTAAAGGTCGTTCTTATTTGCGTAGCTGGTTAATAGCTGCAAGGTTTGACATCAGACAAAAGTTGAGCATTAATTAAGCGAGTGCTTCAGTATTTTTGACCTCTGAAGGGGATGATTGGGTGGGCTGGTACGACATGCAACAAATAAAAACAGCGCGAAATGCAGATATGTAGGGTTTAACGTCCCAAAACCAACATATGATTATGAGAGACGCCGTAATGGAGGGCTGCGGAAATTTCGACTACCTAGGGTTCATTAACGTGCACCCAAATCTGAGCACACGGGCCTACTGCTGCGCAAAGGACAGAGGACCAGTAAAGTACTTAAAAGATGCATTAGGAGAACGTTAGCTCAAAAGGTTAACATAGCATTGCAGGAGATTCGAGGAACAAACTACGCTTTTAAATACGAGTGCCCTTCTTTGTCAGCCCAACGAGAAAACTTTCTCTCCCTCCTTCCCTCTATCGCGTTACGAAATAATTGTTATAATGGAATGAAATAAAATCGTTCGAAACAATATAACATTCATCGGCAATGCTAGGTGTCGCGAACCCGGGCCCTTGTGCTTTGGAGGCAAGTGCCATGACAACTTCGCTGGACACTGACGGTTGTACTGGGGGATTATGGCCCATCTTCACAAACGCTCCTCAACTCGAAACACCACCTCAAGATATCCTTGAGCCTTTTCGCATTGCATAAATCGCATCGCGGAACAGTCATCAAGAAACCCTTGAGGTGAAGCTTCCAGTCCATGAGCGTTTGTGAATATGGGCCTATATCTAGACCATACAAGGACTCTCAGAAATGAAGACGCTAAAATAAACTTCCCAGAGGTACTTTATCTGAACCAGGGCACCTGCACTATGAGGGCAGGTGTCTTGATCACTCGGCTAAACGACTTTTTTTTCTTTATTGCCACCTTTGCACACACACAAAAAAAATTACAACACTTAACAATTGCAAAAAAATAACACCAGCCTGGCTGTGATTGGTTTTATTTGAAAACGCTTCATTGTAGCCAACGCGTTCCATATCGACACTCAGTCGGGTCATTCTTCTCTGGAATCGAACACGTCTCTTATGTATACAATACTTTACGTGAAGTATTTGAACGCAAATCGGGCATTGTGACGTGCAGCCATTCTGGTTTGCCACACCCTGTGAAGCACTAGCAACCTAAGCATGTCATAAGGCACACCATCTTTGTTTTCCACAGTCAAAAATCTAATACCGCTCATATGGTGTGACAGGCAAGTCCCTATGCGAGGTGCAGTGCGAAATGTCCCACAGAAATACAGCGACCCAACGGTCAAGAAAAAATGTGGTTGACAGTCTCGGGTTTCTCACAGATAAGGCAGTCTATCATTGATTGATTGACATGTGGTTTTTAACGTTCCAAAACCACCATATGATGATTTTGAGAGACGCCGTAGTGGAGGGCTCCGGAAATTTCGACCACCTGGGGTTCTTTAACGTGCACCCAAATCTGAGCACACGGGCCTACAACATTGCCGCCTCCATCGGAAACGAGCCGTAATTGTCCACCACGTCGCCGCCGGTGTCCGTAACCACTATATCGCGCGAAATAATAAAAAAACTATATAAATAAATTAAGAACACCAAGGACAGGAAGGGATTCGAACCCGGGTCTAATGCGTGCCAGTCTAGTATTTCACCAAGAAGCCACGCCCGTTTTTTTTTCTTTATTGTCTGTTTACATACAACATTCGCAAACATATATACATCAAACAAAGTAGAAACATGAAACAAAGAAAAGAGGTAAAAAGCATCATATTTAACAAGCTTTTTAAAATTTCTTCATCTGTAGAAGGCTTTCTACTTGATGAAGCCATTCTTCTTCTTCTTCTTCTTCTTCTTCTTCTTCTTCTTGATTGCCTTCTCTGCAAGAAGCCACGCCCGTGCTTGAGACTTCATTGCAAACTGACTCTATAGGCAGGCCTGATGCCCGGTAAAGAACCGCCTTTATGTAATAAAGCGTTTTAGAAAAGCAAAGTAACGACCAGGCACCACACATTTCGAATTGCGTATAACAAGTCAGTCTTGGATTCTCCAACCCTTCAAAAAATATTCGGCCATAATTCTTCATCTTCACCAGCCACAGCATAAAAATTGCAAGAAGTTCCTTGCAAGTACGTATACCGGCAATCACGCTTACACAAAGGATGCCCCGCCACGGTGGTCTAGTGTATAAGGTACTCGGCTGCTGACCTGCAGGTCGTGGGATCCAATCCCGGCTGCGGTGGCTGCATTTCCGATGGAGGCGGAAATGTACGCCCGTGTGCTCAGGTTTGGGTGCACGTTAAAGAACCCCAGGTGGTCAAAATTTCCGCAGCCCTTTACTACGGCGTCTCTCATAATCATATGGCGGTTTTGGGACGTTTAACTCCGCATATCAGTCAATCAACGAATTACCCAAAGAGTGTTTAACAAGGACTCCGAAATGCCACTCTGCCAGCTTTCGTTCTGACTGTGCTGCACGCTCCGCGCAGGCCTGATGTTTTTTTTTTTCTTGTTTTTTAATCCACGACAGCGGGCGTTGAGCTGTCTGATATGAAAAAAAAAAATCCCATTTGGCCGACTTTCACTAGTTAACACGCAGCTGTGAGAATCCGCAGAGAATCGCTAGATTGTTCAGATGTGAATATTTTTGCATGAACGGCTGCTCGGAAATCTCACGTTAACGTTTTCAGCAGCCACTGGCGTTTTCTGACGCTCTGTGACTTTCTCTGATTGACGACATCCGCCAATCGCTCAGCAACGGTGCAGAGAAAAACGCTGAGTAATATGCAACTGAGAGCAGCTTTGTAGACTGCTCAGCAAAAAGAGAGCGTAAGATGAAAGCTCAACTCTTCAGCTACTTGCATGCACTAGGAATGTCGGCTAATACGTGAACTTGTTTCGGCTTCGTTATTCTATTCGGCTTCAAATGCTCTCGCAACTCCATAATGCTTTAACTTTTGAATTTTACACGCATTCAGTTTCGCACTCACCGAGGACGAAGGACGCTCTAATGATAATGATCACCCAACTGAGCGAAAGTGTCATGGAATTTCATGTTACGTCCTCGAGCCGCGAACGTCACAATCATGGCATTCTTCTGAGGAAAGCTGTAGTCACACAAGACTTCTTCTGCGCTGAATGGCACGGGTGAATAATTATATTATGATATATATACATACCGAAAATCGAAAAAAACCAGCGTTTAGCGATCCGGTTTATATTTAATAAATATCAGTGGACAGATTCCCCAGCTCAACTATGTGTATTAGCGGAGTGATTCAAGCTAGGACAAAACACGAAAGACTTAAGTATTTATATCCCATTATTAATGAGCGTGTCCATACAACGTATGCTGAATATTTCTATATTTTTCGTACTGAAACTTCTAGACATCGCCATTCAATGTTTATTCCTACACCTGCTGTTTCCACCGATTGTTTTAAGTATGGCTTTTCAACAAGAGCTATCAGTGAATGGAATTCGTTGAGAGATGAAGCCGTTTCATGCTCATCCATAGGTATGTTTTTAAAACGCGTAGCACATATCCTCGTTTGTAATTATTAATGCTTTTTTGTCTCTGCATGCTCCTCTAGTGCATTCAATGATTAATTTCTCGGTTTCGTTTTTTTTTTTTGATGACTTCATTCTTGTCCTCTTATTCGTTACTTCTGATTATATTTGTTAACTATGTTCTGCTCTTGGAAGGATCGCTATGTTTTCATGTACTTCTTTTTCCACACCTGTAATATCCCTATGTAATGGATATATATATATATATATATATATATATATATATATATATATATATATATATATATATATATATGCACTCGAACTGATTCGTTAATATTATTACCACGTACAAAGACAGCGCGCTTCGTGTGTCGTCTTTTCTGGGCCATCATCTTTTGCACAGTGCTCATGGTTTCAAAAAGACAAAAGTGAAAAGGCATCGCTATTTGGCGCGACGCCAGGTCGCGACTCCGGAGCATGCGCACTCAGACTGATAAACATGACGTCAGTGTCTTAAGTAGACTTCTCGTCTGGTAGCGTTGAAGGAACTATAGCCACGACTCTCTCGCTCTCTCTCGCTTTCTTTTTCTTTCTTCATTTGACTGCTGAGACCTTCGTGAAGCGTTTAGCAGCTCAGCAACACATTCGGCGGCATCGCGGTGGTAATTTTTCCCAGTGTTCAACGCTCACTGAGCCGGCGCCCCGCTAGATACGTATACACCAGGGGGCGTTAACCGGAATATGCATGCAGCGCTTGCTGTTTGGAAGCTGCGCCTGCAAATGCTGCTGGTGTCACGATCTATCATCGCGGCCTCTGCGGCGTTAGAAGGGCGTATACACCGTTGAGCAAGCCCATCTTGAAGTCGCGCGTGCCTCAGTCCCGCTGACGTCACGCTGTATTAATTATGTGACGTCACTGCAAGCCTCATTCCTAGAGGCGTTAGCGGCACGATATATAGACGAACATCGCACGATCGCTCGCGACGAAGACGATGACAAACTGGAGACATGTGCTCATACGTGTATGTTGTCACTAAAGATGCTATACGATTTCACGGAGCTCCCACACCGCCGCATTTGATGGCTACATACCGCGGAGTTGTGTTATTGAAATAGTTTGAACCGCAAAACACTGGCGCGTGCACTATGGGCGCCCTTGTACGGTGTTTTCAGTGCGCACGTTTACATATTTCAAGATAAAATGGCGTGCGAAAATTACAGGCCATGTCACAGAAATTATAGGACAGGGACAAGCGCGAACTTTCAGTTGAATTTTATTGTTCGTCAACTTTCGAATATATACTTAGGAAAGAACACAGTCACGTGCACATGGTCCCATGGTCAAAAACGAAACAGCTTACAAGAAGCCACGTAGAAACACGCTCACTGTATACGAAATAGGGAAATTGAAGTTCGCACTTATCCCTGTCCCATCTTTTCTGTGTCCTTGTCTGTAATTTGCGTACACCATTTTACCTCGAACTAGGAACCAACTCACCTAGCTGCAAGTTCTATGATTACATTGTAACATTTATTTTATTTGGGTGCGCGCTCATAGCGATCTTATCTGAGTGCTTCAGTGAACCTAACCAACGACACAAAAAAGTGAGTGAAGCAATATGGAGTACATGTGGAGTACATGAAGTACAAGCAGGTGTCTCTTCTTTTTTCACCGGTCGTTGACAGTCCAGACATGTCTACTGGCAATCGGCGACATGCTTTGTCTATCGGCGAGAAACTTACGAAAGTCGCCTGCAGAAAAAGAGCTGGACTTCACCGCGTAACTATGGTTGATAACCAGGCAAGATGGTGGACCTATGCGCTACTCAGCTCCCGTAGGGAGCGTATGCAGTTACTCTAGTTAAACTGGACAGATCGGGCCATCTAGCGGGGCCCAGTTGAACCAAGTACGTCTGCCATCTCGGAGCCAATGGCAGGAAATTGTTCAATGGCCGTTGTTGCTGCTGCGGCTCCCGCTGCTTTTGTCCTGCCGCTACTAGTGTCGGCGGCAGTGACGTGAGACGTTCTGCCTTAGGTGGGTAGTTTGAAGTGCGCTAACCTGAATCGGACCACTAAAACGTGATTTTATCTCAAAATAAGCACTTTCTTGGCACAAAAGTAGCACTACGAGGTTTCTGGACCGCTGTTTCAACAATCGACGCCGACTTAATAGTTGCCTTTAGTGTCCCTTTAAATCCAGTACAAAATTCTTACCAACGGTGATGACATCCCTTGAGCTGACACGTTGACAAGGAAGCCGAGTGTTTTCGTGATCGAGACCTGACGACAACCGGTGCATGTGTCGAAACTTCGGCTTAAGAATGGCAGGCCATGTTCGACGACAATTGGTCATTCCAACGTCCCTGCCTATTCTAATGAAGATCTGTGTTGTTTCGTATTTATATAAAACGTACATATCAATGCACCCGTACGAAATCATCTTGTTGGCATTAGCCCAACCGTCGATTTTACCCTTTTCCCATTCGTAAGACTGCGACTGCTCCTCTATGATAAGTTCATTCATTCACTTGCGTAGTTCACACTTGAAAGCGTAAGGAATAACTCTATCTTCTAAATGCGAACTGTCGATTCTGCGCACGTCAGTATACAAGTGTTCTTTTTTTTTTTTGCTACCTTTGCCAAATGTCACGGGAAATTCCTTTCGGAGAGCTCTAAAGCGAACACAGCTGTCCGTAAGCAATGAATAAACTTAAAATCTCTAAAAATACAAAAGCGGGAACCGGGAATGCATCGTGTTTTTTTTTTCTTCAAAATGCGCTACTGTCATCCAACTGCTTATACACAGCATTAACACAAACTGGGCTTTTTCTTCCCACTTATTGTATTTATATGCGTGTGCGCAACGCCGCTTATCTATAGTTCGCGATCTCTGGCTTCGCTTAATTTTAGGAACGGCGCTTTTGCGAGGACCAAGAGCAGCGTGGGATGAAGAAAGTCACAGTTGGCATGACGCCACCGGCTTTCCCGCATAGTAGACCGGCGCGTATTTCCTACAGCTTTCCGTGTTTCGTAAGGTTAGCCTGTGCTTTCCTTGTACTAAGCGAAGGCAGTGACGCATTACCCACCGATGGAGGCTTAACGACGCTCCTATACGTCCCTCGTGCCTCCATTACATACCCAGCATCTTTCAATAGAACCCACGGAAAGTCGGCCACAATATTTGTCTCGGTGTCAAGCGAATGTAGACAGTATGCGCAAATTTTTGTCATGACCTATAGGTTCTGGAAGACATTAATTTTTCGAAGTCGGCAAACCACCAAAAGTATCTGTGAGAGCGCAGTATGCTTGCATATGGGCGATAATTAATACACAGATGGTTACAGAACTGTGGCAGCTTGGGCTAGTTGGTATGGCATGACGACACGAGCGCTCGTGTCTTTCGTGTCCTTCTTGTCTCTGTGTCGTCGTTTTGTTCTCGCGCTATGACTATCGTCATGGTTACAGAACATATACGCCTGTACAGTCTTCGCGAACAGAAAAAAAGATGTAAAAATCTTTGGATAACTTTTTGAAAAAATGATGGACTTCTCGAGGTCACACTCAGGAAATTCGTCTGATGGTTATATACTCCGTTGTAACTTTTAAAAGGAAGTATCAAATCTCCACACCTGGCTCAGTGATTCGACGACACGAAATGCTATCGCCCTGCTTGAGCTATATAACAGTCAGACTTTTACGAGTTTCGTGTATGGCTGTCGACCTCTCTTTAGAGTTTCATGCGTCCAGGTCTTGCGTCCGATTGCCGGTCACCGCTGCCACATTTCGACGCTGGTTTAAATGCATTCAGGTGCATTGAACTTAAGTGCACGTTAGCAGAGCGACATACGTGCAAAATTAATCAAGAGTTCTCCACTATGGTGTCTCTTACAGCCATAGTGCTGGCTTGAAATTCCAAACCGTGGCACTGTAGTGTTCGCTTTTTTTTTCTTTTTAGCACTTGCACTATCTTGGGAGCGTTACATAAATAAGATTATTATTATGGTAGTTGTGAAGATGAGGATGATGATGACGACGACGACAACGGTGATGATGATTGATAATTATGATGATGATGGTGATGATTATTATGATGATTCTGAGGAGGAGGAGTTCCTTTTGGGGGGGAGGGGGTGTACAGGCTTGCGTACTCGTTCTATAAATATGGCATTACTGCTAACGTGACGCTTGCTTTCGAGTAAAAACAAAATTGGTTTTAGTAGGTTTCTGCTCACACTGTTCCCGAATTGTTCCCGAGTTGAACGTACGGATTGGCGAGCATTTTATTTTCTTCTTCTTCTTTTGGAGTTCTTCTGAAACACAAGACGACCACACTCGGAAAATCAACAGCCCGTTCTGATAGTTTCAGTTCAGTATTTAGATAACCACTTCGCTAACCACCACGGACACAATCCAGTTAACTTGCTTCATTTATTGGTTTGTCTCTATTTCCTTTCGTTCCTTATTCCAATCACTTTAAATGTTTCACTTTCTCTACGGCCACAAGTGATTTAGGAATGGTAAAGGTATCTGCCCTGTAATTGGCAGCGAGCGCACAGTTAGTCGGATTGATAACTCACGGTGATACCCACCGAGTCATGCCGCACTATATGTCCAAAGGACCAGATGGAATAAATTTAAAGCTTGCATAAGGATAGCTGCATCTGATAGAAATTTACGAAACAGGAACCAAAAGAAGGCGTCGGTGGTCAGTGGGTGGCGCGGTGCATTGACGGCAATGGGGAATGTCAAGACGGCAGCTGTGGTATGACCAAATGGGAAGATAGGTGCCAATATAAAGTTCAAAAATTATTTCCTTCCTTCAAACAAAAAAAATGTAATGATAAAATTTGCCATACGAAAAGAACTGTTTATTTGCTTTCGATTTAAGTATAAAAGTGATTTTCAATTGGACCACCACATGGTGCAAATTACGTCTCAATATGGACAAAAATGACGATTTTGCGAAGTTTGTGATTTCTTTTTCTCGTAAAGCTTAGCAACTTGAGAAAGCTAAAAAGTTTCTTTTCTCAAAATATACTTTCTGTGGAGTAAGTATTCACTACTCAGATATTCATACAATGTACATTAATGCAATAGAAAAAAAATGCGAACATAACACATTCCGGCTAAATTCTTGGAGGCGTATGCACCAGTATAATTGCAATAATATTACTGAGCTTCAAACACTTTATACAAAAACCTCTCTTAACATGTAAACCAAATTTGATATAAGAAGAAGCGGTACATTTAAAATATTTTTTTCCCTCAAACAAGAACCAAACGCCATTCGATTCAGGGAAGTTCAGAAAGCAGCCACGTGACAAAAAAAAAATTTTCTCGGAAATATTCTACCGTTTCACTGTTTTGAGTGCAGTAAATTATCTCTTTTTTTTTTTCAAATACATTTGAGATGTACGCCAAAATGGTTGGGACGTTTGGCATGGAATGACCCAACCCCGCAGCTCTGTTTTCGAAGGCATGTGTGTTTAGAAAAAGTGTGTAACAATTTAGAGAACCCAGTCACTATAGGAGAGCAGGAAGCCGTCCGCAGTTGCGTACGGTAACCCATTGCGTTTTGAAAAATGCTTAACGATTTAGAGTACTCGGCACTCTACTATGGGAGAGCTGAATGTCGTCCCTTGGGCGTCACACTTGATGAGGCCATATAGACAAAAAAATTACGCATGAGCGATGAGCATTAGGTACTGCTGTTGTCATATAACGACGTTGAGAGCAGGTTTCCCAAATCCTATAGAATACCCGCCCTCCAAACATGACATAGCCCCGTTGGTTCACTTCGTCATCATTTCATGTCTCACGTACGCTCAATTCGGTTTTTATGAAGTATTTTAGACACGCTTTTGATCACTGCGTATGGCTTATATCTGAGACCAAGTGACGTTTCAGGCGGAAAGCAAACAAGCTTGTAATTGTCTTATGAATAACTTCAGGTTTCGCGCAGAGATTGCTTCGTGAAACGAGGATCGCTGACTTAGACCTTTAGGATGCGTAATTATCGCGTGGAGGTTCTGCGGGAGCTTTGTGGTGCGTTAAAGAAGAATTTCAAAAGTTATATACACCCCTTAATCATTCTGCGCGCTGTCGAATTAGGGGCGGGGTCACGCTTTCTTTACTGAAAGGGGTGGGGGGGGGGGCGATTATATAGGGAAGAACACCTCCCGTGCCCCCCACTCCCTTTGGCGACACCCCAGTATGAAATGAGTGTTGATTTGTTTTGTTTTTTACACCAACAAGGCTTCTGATACTTTCACGATGACCGGTATTACTTTCGTGTAACGACCGATTCCTATGTGAAGGGCACATCAACCATTTGTTTTCTTTTATTCAACACACGAACACATGCACGCGCGTGTACAATCACGCTACATCGTAGAACCAAGCGACTCACGAAATAGACAATTTTAATGTAGGGAAAACGGGGCGGTCAGAAAATCGGATTTCTCGCAGAAGTATAAAAGTATTTCCAAACTGAATTAAAACCTACCCGAACGAAGTAAGAGTGGCTTTTCGTACTCAACGGAGCCGTCGAAAATTTAAAAGAAAAATGAAACTCAGAATTTGCATATGTAGACAAAACTTGAATTTAGAATGTAAAACGTATAAATCTATCATACATCAAAGAATATCGACACAAGTAAATTTCTGCACAAGTAACCACAATATGCAACAATGACCAACCATGCTTAAACTTTTTCCAGGGCACATAAAGTACATGAGAGGAAGACAGAAAGATAATTCATCGTAGCGCAAAGAAACACCTACATCTTTACAAATGCATTACATCGGATCCTCGGCGTAATTCAGCGACTACTGATTTAGCCACTTGGACCTTTAATATTGAAAAGGCCTGTTTTTTTTAGCAGGCATTTCTACATCAAATTGAATAACGGAATTCGCATGTTTCTCACAACATAAGTACATAGTCATAATTTTCCACAAACATTGCTATAGGGACGAAGTTGTTCGGAGAAAAAATGAAATTTAAGAAAACGAAAAATTCGCGCACTTACGTATAGGATGAACGTGCCGAGAAACTCGGCGAGGAACTCCTTGACGGCTTCATTCTTGGTCACAAATTTCCTCAGGAAAGGGAAAGGTGGGTTTCCAGCGCTCGCCATCGTGCTTTCTCTTAGTTACAATAAGAAAATCCTACAATTTATAAATACTACGAATCCGACTGGCAACGAGGCACACCAGCCGTCAGCGGGGAGTGAAGCACAAATACAACATACACGCACAGACACACGGGAACGCACGCGCGTACAGCGACACGTTCGCAGCTAGCACGCGAGATCGCGCGAGCTGCACCGACTCTAACGCCAGCAGCGAAACTGAGAAGAGTTTTTCTTCGCGATCGCCAGGAGCAGAGCGATGGGTTCTTGCGATAGGAAAGAAGGCCGCAACCGCAACCGGCGTCGTCTGCATGAGGGCGTTGCAATCTAGCGAGCTGAGCCACTCTCTCACAACTAGCCCTCTAAAGACACTACTAACGTTGTCTTCAATTTCGCTACACACCGATCACTGCGCCATCTTTTGAAAATAAATAAAAGCATAAACTAGGATACGTACGCAAGCAATTGATGAGAGCATTTACTCTGCGTAAAGAACGCGTACGTCTGTTGAGGATTAAGATTGATTACAATGAGTGGATTACTTTATACTATACGTTTCAAATTTATCTGATAAAAAAAAAAGACTAACTCGTACAAGTGCTTCCATGCACATTCATAGCATCTACGAGCGCCCGCCGAGTGGTTCTTGTTTCGATTGTGAGGACACCTCTCGGCGGCAAGCAAAGGCTTCGATGAGTGCATTGGCGCGAAATTTAATATACCAACCTAGAAAACGTTAGACGCACATTCCAGCGCTGGAGGTTCTAACAAAGATATGTTAAACATCATTGCGAGTGACCTGAATTAGAGTATTAAGTACTTGGATCAAATGTTCGCAACCACGATTGGGCGCGAGTGGGATCCAAGTCCTTGCAAGTGTGCGAACTGTGGTGAGCTGGCTACGAGCCGCGATTGATTTTGCGCAATTAAGCGTGCCCATTACGATGAAAAACTCGATTTCTATCAGGTTTTATCGCGATCCGATGTACTTCGTGTAACTGACGCATTACAGAACTTAAGAAGCTACTTTCATTTATCTCTTGATCCAGTTCCTGTTCCGATCTCAGTTACTTCTAAACAATTAAGCGGCATCGAGAGCGACACTTCGTGTGTGTGTGTATATATATATATATATATATATATATATATATATATATATATATATATATATATATATATATATATATATATATATATATATATATAATGGGCTATATCCTGGTCACGGCAAGTTACTTTTTCACCCACTTTTCTTTCTTCTTATTTACATTACTTTGGTTTTAATAACTTCCCCTATACATACCTTGGCATTATTGTCTGTTAGAGCTCATTAACTCATTATATCATGTCAAAACACGGGAAAACTAGCCCTTAGGTATAAACGTCTTTCTCATATATATATATATATATATATATATATATATATATATATATATATATATATATATATATATATATATATATATATATATATATATATATATATCCCCTGATGAAGGGAGGATTCCTCCCGAAACTGTTGGGAAATAAATATATTTATCCTTGTTGACAAAGGTCCCGCTGTGCCATATCCCATATCTTTACGAAGACTAACTGGCCCATTGAATTACTACTCCCACTATATATATATATATATATATATATATATATATATATATATATATATATGACGAGAACACTTGGCCTCCAGAAACTCTGGAAGAGGAATCATCATTTGTATAATATATTCTATACAAATGATACTTGGCCATAGCAATTCTTTGATATATATTAAACAGTTGCTATGATGAAGTATCAAAGGTGTTCTGAATAACTAATGAAAGTTTGGCTCCACAAATAATCAATTTTTATGCTCCGTAGGCTAAGAATGATGATTGATTTGTGGGGTTTAACGTCTCAAAACCACAATTTGATTAGGAGAGACGCCGTAGTGGAGGACTCCGGAAATTTTGACCACCTGGTGTTCTTTGACGTGCACCCAAATCTGAGTACACGGGCCTACAACGTTTCCGCCTCCATCGGAAATGCAGCCGCCACAGCCGGGATTTGATCCCGCGACCTGCGGGTCAGCAGCCGAGTACCTTAGCCACTAGACCACCGTGGCGGGGCTGGGCTAAGAATACATAAAAGAACTCTTGTGAGGAGCAAAGCTAAAGTCATGAAACCGAATATGTTTTAACAAAGCCATCAGCTGACAAAAAATATGCACAGGGTCATCAAAAAAGAAAAACAAATTAAAAAAGCTTGATATTGTTACGGAAAAGAAGAGACGCCGTAACGACGAGGCTGGGGATTAGATATATTCCAAACCAGCGGTAATGGCGTGCCCGGTTCACCAGCGATCGAGCGGAGACAACCCTTCGTCTTCCTCGTCAGGCACACACGCGCGATGAGAAATCTTAAGTCATACATAAGAACGTACCAAAGATCTGCTAGGATTGCTTGTGTATTTAATGGCTTCCATGGAACAGCATTATTTATTTTAAGCCATTACTCCACTGCATAAAACTTCAAATTATTGTAATATTATACAAATTACAATCTATTAACCCAACTGGTGAGCAGAACAATAATGGGCTTCCCCTTAAAAGTAAATTTTGAACCTTTCAGGTCGACCAGCAACCAAGTCTGTTCATGACAAGTAAATCTGCAAGATCCAGAACTGGAAAAATAAAATGTCCACATCGTCGATGCACACTATAAATCACAAGTGAAAATCGCATTTGTCTATTGCCAGCACAAATGCATCACAAACCGGACAAAGTGTGTTGGACTCAATAATTACAATGTGTAAATTTCTTGAGCAACCAAGGAGTAAAGGCCTTACTTTAAACGTAAAATTTGTTTTTATACCTAACTATTTGCAGTAGGCTGGGATGATGCAATTTATTAAGAGTTGCTTCACTAAGTAACCAGCTCATTAGATTGAGACAGCTCAGAGTTATTACGTATGCCATTACTGCCACCGTGGCCCTGAATTTGTGACACTGCAATTCTATTGACCAGTGCCCCGATTCCATGCAGATTCCTAGAAACATCAGTTCTAAACTGCACATCACACCGATTCCTCGCAATATGCACCCTGCGCACGTCGGTCGACGTAGGGCCAATGGTAGAGCTGGGCTCGAGCACGTCCATAGCAACCCCAATGATGCAAGCTTTGTGGATGCTGCCTCGTATGTCCTACACGAGACCATCGCTGTTTTCATCGTCGACTAAAATTCCAGGCTCACTTGCTCCGCTACAGTACGCACATCGAAGCCCGTGAGAGCCGAACAGGTTGCTATCCCGTTAGCTATGCTTGATAGTCGCAGAGAGTCAATATATGGCAACTCCAAGGCGGCTATCAAGGCCTACGAAACCGGGACGGTAGCCCCTCAGGCCTTCCACATTCTCCAAAGCATCATGAGTATCACACCCTATTCTCTCATTTGGTTTCCCGCTCACCTGGGGTCAACTGAGGGCTCTACCTCTAACCCTAACGAAGACACACACGAGGCCGCGTGAGGACTCACTGACCGCACCGCCTCCGCAGTCCCTCTGCCTCAATGTGAACCCTTACTGACATTCTACGAAATCACAAAACACTTCTGTCTGTCAAGACCGGTATTCCCTCTCCCACACCCTGCCTTGTGCCGCCAAGCTCAGCTTGACGGTCCCTTCGTGGGATTAGCCGGGTGGCGCGGGGTCTCTCCTGTGTCTTTTCAGGACCAAAATAAAGTTTTAATCATCAATCATCATCACCTGTGCTTCAAATTGAATGCTCTACTGAGTACGCATACACTTATTGTTTTTGCTTAACCAGATGAAATACTCATGTAAAATTTCACGTGTTATCAGAAGGGGTGAAGGTGTCATTCAAATGTACCGACAATTTGCGACAACTCAGAATGCAACTCTGAGGCCACGCCGTAAAAGCACTAAGAAAGCGTGCACATGTCTGAAGACTTCCAGAACTCGACTTCCTAGAAATCGTTGCTGCAGGATTCTTTAATGAAGAACAGGTTAAAAAAAATGACGGGACGGGAGGAAGGGCACTTTTCCGTCAGTGGCGCACATTTAAATTTTCTGAAAAGGGATGGTTGCTTAATATTTTGCAGCACTTTGTATCAACTGCATGGTAAAATTTTTAATGGTAGAAGTTTACCCACAGGACCTCATTATAAGGGCCTCCATATGCGATCATGGCCTCACCACTTGACTACAAGAATCTAAATTTCTTACACAACATTCTAAAGTTTAAGTATTTTTATAGCACTGTTTTGTTTACACTTCTTGTATTGCACGGGTCAACAACCTTTTGAGCAGAGGGCCAAGTTACATGAAGCAAAGACAGCAAGAGGCCACACAGAAAGTTGGGGAGAAGGAAAGGGCTTTGCAGGCAAAACGTAAAAATTCCGTGCATTGACGCTGATCTGCAAAACTGGATTCAAAATCATGTTTATTTTCTACGTGCATGCACAAAGTTTGCAATCAGACGTAGCGTACAAGCAAAAATCTCATATTATGTCCAAACTGCATTGTTGGCAGGGGGTTTGACTCGGTGCCGGGGCCACATAACATACCCCTGTTGTTACGTGAAACTTGTGAATGTTTTGCAGTAAAACGAGTGCCTGTCTTGAGAAAAAAGAAACATCTTTACACAAATAAAGCAAATCCAACAGACAATATTTATTTTATTGTCTCTGAGACTACTGACGATGTGACAAATGTTACTTCCAGGTATGAAAAGAAAATGAAACAAAGAACAGGCACTGGCCAGTCTTTACTCTTGACAGACTGCTCACTCACTTTCCGAGCCGGACTGAGCAGGGGACCCAGGCGGACTGCCCTGCTTTGATCCAGCAGGACTTCCAGATTGTGAACGTGAACCAGATCGCGATCGGGAAGCTGATTTTGAACGTGATCTGGAACGTGATCTCGAAGGCGACCTTGAGCCGGACTTTGACCTGGAGCGTGATCTTGATCCAGACTTTGACCTTGACCGTGAGCGTGAAGGTGACTTGGATGCCGAGCGGGCCGGAGACCCCGATTTCGACCTCGATCCCGATCTCGATGGTGAGCCCGACTTCGATCTCGAGCCCGACCGAGATCTAGATCGGGAGCCTGACCTAGATGCAGATTTGGACCGTGAGCGGGACCTGGAGGCTGACCTAGACTTTGACCGAGACTTTGACCTGGAACCTGATCTTGATCGTGAGCCAGATTTGGACCTGGAACGTGACTTGGAACGAGAACCAGATCGAGAGTTGGCAGGAGATCCAGACTTGGACCTCGAACGAGACCGGGACTTGGATCTCGAAGCAGAACGTGACTTGTTAGACCCAGAGCGGGAGCCAGATGCTGACCTTGACCTTGAGCGCCTTGGACTGCTCGCAGGAGACCTAGAAGACAAAAATACATATGTTCATAAGTACATATGTCCATAAGTACAAGCACTTTTTTTATATACCGTATTTACTCGCGTAATCCTCGCACTCGCACAATTCTCGCACCCTCCACATCGCCCAACAAAAATACGATTTCTTTTTTCCTCGAGTAATTATCGCACCCCCGAAAACTGCTGCAATAATGTCATCTGCTCTTTCCAGCCAATGATGATGATAGCGCACGTCGTCTGTTGCCATCTCTCAAGCATCAAGCATACTATTGCACAGAGATTCATTCCAACTCAAGCCAAGCCGAAGTGGCCAGTGTGCATTGCGGCGTGTTTCGCATGTTGCGTCGGTAACCCTGTCAAGTTATGAGGCGATACTGAAGCTGTACGGCTGCTTTCAAGTTGCAGGTGATAGATAATGCACTAAAGAACGGCAACACGGCCGCCGGTAGGCCCTTCGGAGTCTACGAGTTTTGTGTTCGCTACTGGTGATGGCTGCTGAAAGCCATTAAGGCGCATTGGACCTGCCGTGTGCCTAAAACTGGGATTGATGATAAACTTTATTTCTTAAGAAGGAAACTGCGAACAATTCTGTTAACTAGCCATCAGCCCAATACTGACGTCCCACGCTTACCTTTTGAGGGCTCCTGTTGAGCGACGAACGCTACCGCTACGCTCGCAACGTCCGCAAGCTTTGCGTATGGTATTCCGATTCTCGACTATTTGCTTCCACTTTTTGTGTCTCAAATAAAGCTTGCCTTGTGTTGAACCTCTGCTTTTATTGTTGAGGTAAGTTTTAATTAGTACTTCTTAAAGCTTGCTGTTAGTTGCTGGTGTGAGAATCCCGATTTGCGGCCACTTCGTTTTCTTTTTCGCTCTGTACGTTTTCGTAGAACGTTTTCCCCGCGTAATTCTCGCACCCCCCAACTTTTCATCGGTTTTCCGGCAAAAAAAGTGCGAGGATTATGCGAGTAAATACGGTATACCATTTCGCATATCATTCGTGCAATGGCCAACTTCCCAGCGTGACCAACCACACAACAATAGCATTGAGAACCAATTAAGTAGTTGGAGAAAATGTCATGTATGTGTGCTTGTTTCCTACTACAGTTTAGCCTGGTTATAACAAAGTTGGCAAGAATCAGACATTACTTTGCTATAACCACTTTTTTGCTATATTTGGCCTCTAACAAAAAAAAAAAGTTCAGACACCAAGCAGATCAAGTAGAAAATTTAATTTATACCCTCTGAAAAATGTGATCGAGGGTCCCCGGTATTCGTTTCGCAAGAGTGGTATTAGAGCCCTGGCCTCAACACTGTCCATCAGAGCGCAATCGTCCGGTTCGAAACTCAAGTACATACGCAGTGAGTCGACAGCTGCGAGAGCTACTCCGAAGGTCACTGGCTGAGGTGCAGCAATGTCGTCGCCTTCAGGGTCCAAGGAACTGCTATCGGCGATTGTTTTTTTTCCCGACACACCAGTGGCGAGTTCATCGGTGGTGAGCTCCTCAGTTGCGACGAGGTCTTCATCGGCGAGAGCAAAGTCCATATAATCCAACCACCTTGGGACAAGGCTTGCATCGCCAGCAGTTTCCCAAAGCTGCCCTAAGCTCGTCAGAGCCACGGTACCAGCTGCTGCTCTTTCTTTTTTGGCAGTGCTGGTTCCTCACGAGAAACCCGCTTTTTGGAAGCAATGTAGGATCGTCCGAGACTTCACGTCCCTGCAGGCTCTACTAGCGCAAAATATTGCTTTCACCAGTGGTACCGTCAAGTCAGCCAAGTTATCAGCTGTTTAGATGTCGATGAAAAGACACTCAATGACACAGCGGCGATAGTGGACTTTTAAGCTTACGATCACTCCCTGGTCCACCGGCTGCATCTCGGTAGTTGTGTTGGGAGCCAGGAAAAGGACCTCGGCAGCGTTTAGATATGCATTGACATGGTGTGCACTGCCATTGCCAAGAAGAAGCAGCATTTTAAGCTCCTTCAAGCTCATTTCCTTGTCAAAGTCAGTGAGCCAATTGCAGAAGATGTCCCCCGTCATCCCTGCCTTTGTGTTGTGTGTGTACCTTACTGGCATTAACAGCAACTTTGCAAAGTCCTGTAGTTTCTTATGCTTGCCGATGACCAATAGGAGCCGCTCCTCTGTGCCATCCATATTCGAGCAGACCAACATCGTGACGCGATTTTTGCTGTTTTTTCCTCCCACGCATTCATCAGTCTTCGCCACGAGAATTTTTGCTCGCAGTAACTGAAAAAAAAGCCCCGTTTCATCAGTGTTGTAGATATCCCTTTCAGCATATGTGTCAAGAATGTGGCACCTGTGATTCTCCATCCAATACTAGAGACTGTCCTCGTCAACAGATTCAGCTTCACCGACAATGTTTTTGAACGCGATGCCATGGCGGTTTTCCAATCGCTGCAACCATCCGTTGCCTGGATTAAAGTTCTCAGGGCCAAGAACAAACCCCACACATTTGGCCTGCGCGAGAACGATTGGCCCACTGAGAGGGACATTTTTTGATAATGCATCTACAAATCAATGGTAGAGGGTTGCTTCAACATCGACGTAAGTGCAAGCGCGGATCCACTTCTGCTCACCATTGCCACCGTCGTCATCCAAAACAGCATCAATTTTGCTGGAATTTTTTTATGATGGTCACCAAAGCGGTCTGGGCTATGCCACACTTCCCCACAATGTCTCTTTTCTCGATTATCTGGCGAATTTTATCCAAAATGGCGCGTTTCACATTGACGGAAAACACCTTTTGTTTGGCTGTGGATGAGGTCGACGTTCCAGGTATCGCTAAACTCGACAATGCCGAAGAGTTAGTCAGTGCCCAGGGTATGCCAAGCTGTTACTGCAGAAGAGTCCAAGCGCGCTGCGCTGATCTGCTTTTCACCAGTGAACAGAGCTGAACAATCGTGCGAGTGCTTGTGCTGTTCAAACTGTAGTGCTTTGTTTGCGTACCCGAGTCACGCGAACAAGCATGGCAGGCTTAAGCAGGCACCGCTGGTGGCACCACGCACCTATTTGCCTTTTCACCACAATGTAGCACCACAAGTACAAATGGCCTGACATGGCCCCATGGGTGGCCCAAAGGCCCAAAGTGTGGGGCCGCGTTCTTGTGAAGCAGGCCAGAGGATGTAGTATGCATTGTGACGAGATAAGGTAGCAGCAACATTTTACCCGGCAGTTGGCCGGCCTGGCACTGAAAAAAATAGAAAGCATACGCTTTTTTTGGCGATGGTGACCATGTGATGTAGGGAATCATCATCAGCATCATCAGCCTGACTACGTCCACTGCAGTACAAAAGCCTCTCCCATGTTGCGCCAGTCCACTCGGCCCTGTGCTAGCTGGGTCCGGTCAGGGTGCCATTCGTACGGTGAAGCAAGCTTTCGCAAAGAACTGAGCGAAAGGGCAAATGATGCTGCGGGAGGCTGCTGGAAGCCAAGAATTAGCAGTTTTTCGACCGTTTTGATTCACGGAAAAGTTCAAAAGGACGTTTGATGGCACCTTTTCTTTTTCTTTACCTCAAAAAAAAAAAAGAATGCTTTGCTATATCCGCTGTGGTGGGCTTACAGACTTCGTTAAAGCTAGACTTAAAAGACATTGAAAATGCAGAAGTTTGATTGGGAAATCAATATTTCTTCGATATAACCGCTATTTCGCTGTAAGTGGGTCGTTATAAATGGGCCACACTGTACAGTAAAAGCTCGTTAATTCAAATTTTGCGGAATCAGAAAAAATGTTCGAATAAGACAAATGCCAAATTATTTAATATCAACACAATAACAACGAAATGTGTGTTACATCAATACATTTTCATTCCCTTCATAAATATCAAAATTCTGCTCTTCTTAACAAGAGTAATGCAAAAACCACAATTTTTGTCATCCTACAACTTTGTTCTCAATGCAACCACGGTACCAGACTCCTGTGCTTAATTAGCCTGAAACATGCTCTGCACCCCTCCTTGTCTGTACCGCCACGAACCCTAGCACCACACGCAGGTAAGGGTGGTTCTTCTGTAGCTAAAATGGCTGGCAACAGACAGTACATCCATCGCAATGCAGCAAAGAAGTTTTATGCTAGCCAGCCTACCGTAGCTGAAAGCTCTTCAATTTCAACAGCTTCTGCCATGTTTGAGTTTTGTGACTTTTCACGTGCATTGCCTAAAGTTAAAATGAAGCTGCTTAGTGTCGGATACGGTTGCAGACAAAAACATGGTCACTTATTGAAAAAAAAAAACCATGTGAACACAGCCACATCGTTTCAGCTGTCTGTGAACTACATTTTCGCTATTGTTCATCGCTCTATTGCAGCGCTCCGCACTCTGTGCACTCATCTGAATTAAATAAGTTGCAGCCAAAGGCGGCCGAATAACGGTAGTCTTATGCCGCTGAAGAATCAATGGGCTGACCCGGACGTGGTAACAGGTCTGAATTATCTAATTTGCCAAATTAATTGGGATCCAATCAACAAACTTTCACTGTATGTCAGCACGTGGTGACTAATCTAAACAAACTCAGTAATCAACTTGCATTACGCCCCGTATTTTTTCTTGAGAAAGCCACCAGAAAGCCACCAGTTTTCATTTTTCATTCGAAAATGAAACCCTGTTATCTTACCCTTTGTTTGAAGGCTCCTCCTTTTCGTTCTCTGAGTCTGATGAGACAATCCGGTGCTTCTTCCCCTTTCCGACGTCGGAGTCTCCAGCCTCGCTGCCCGACGAGATGCGCTTGCGCTTCTTGCCTTTGGAGCCCTCATCCTCACTGTCACTGCACCGGAAAAGCCAGCACCACTGTTAGAAGGAAGCTTTAACTTAATTAAATAGATGCTAAATTAAATGGATAAGACTAGCCTCAGAAAGCATTCTCAGAAAAATCTGTAATGTGAAAACTAAGAATGTACACAGCGAAGTGCGGTCTTGCCAAAAAGAATGAGTACAAACTGCCTGAATAAGGTCACGGCATGAACCTGTACCACTCCCAGAATGTTAGTTTAAATTTATTAGTGAAGCTAAACATGGCTAGGAAAGCGCGGCAGCCCATAAGTCCGGGAATGTTCACAAGCTACTTCAGCACAATCCGCCTTTGCAGAGGAGGTAGAAGTGGGAGAGGGAGAATTTCGCAATATTAAGTGGTGTTATAATTAGGTTACGGGAGCTAAAACAATTGTTTTGGCTAGTTTTGGTTTCTCGCTTGACCTCTCTACCCTATTATGCTGTGCAGAAGGATAAAAACGATGCCAACCTTCATGACAATGCCCCCAATGGCAATATAACACGATGTCAGTGATTACATCATTGGCGCACAGCTAATGACTGATCAAGGCTCTTACCATGTGTTGGTTGTGTTTGTTACTAGCAGGTATAGGGTGAGGAAGCGTGATGCAAAGTACTGAGGAGGTTTAAAAAATGCTAGGCATGTGCTAATATTGAATTTTAGGTCCGAAGAGAATTCGAAGCAAATAGTGATTTTGATAGAATGATTTCGAATTGAATTCGAATAGTATGTATGACATAAAAAAAGGAATATTTATCATGACCTAACTAACCCGCACAATATTTTTTTGAATTAAAATAGAGGCTCTATGCAAATGTCTTTTTCTTTTCATTCAAAGGAAGTCGAGACAACCTTGAGTAGTAGTTTTAGTAGGGTGCGAGTAATAACCTGTAAGATACTTAACCTTTTAAAATTTATTATACTTGGAGCATATAAGCTGTCATAACAAGCTTAATAAAATGAAGAATTGATTTGAGGGTAACATATTCCTTTAAAGGGGCCCTGCAACACTTTTTCAAGTAGTCATGGAGTCGGTAAACAAGCTTGTTGCTTCACAACACCGCCGCCAAGTTTCTAGAATCAGTCCAGTATGAGCGGAGTTCCAAAAATTTGTCGCACACTGGATTGCATTCTTTCTTCTCGTCCTGACCAAATAGCTGAAAGCTAAGCAGGGAGGAATGACACGGCGAAAGAAAATTTATCACACACACCTTGTAACCTTGAGCACGTTTTTTTTCCCCCCGAATACGTGGCTTTTGAGTGCGATCGCGCTCACACTCATGGACACGCGGTGGCCTTCCGCGGCGGCCCCGGTAACGACGAGCGCGCCATGCTCAAATCAGCCAATGGCTGTGACCAGAGCCGTATATTACTTCTTGGCTGTGACAAGTTATGTTTGAGCTTGTAGTGTCATTTGCCAAGGAATTTTTAGCTTTGAAATTTTATTGTGAATTACAGGCCGCATGCTACGCTATAATATTTGCCTCGCGTGTTCTCGGTAGCCTCGACTACCAATGGGCAGCGTTTTCTGACCATGCTCAGTAAGTGTTGCAAGGCCCCGTTAAATTTGAAGGGGGGATTCGCGACAAAGCGAATTTTCCCCGATTAAATGCTTTCGCGGCTTAGCACCCCTACACTGTGGTGAAACTACCTTTACATGCGAACTAATATACATTTATTTGTTTATTGCGAATACTTCAAAAATATTCGATAATTTAAATTCGAATCGAAGCAAATTTGAATACTCAACTATTCGTTCAAATATTCGAAGCATTCAATTATTCGCACAAGTCTAAAAAATGCGCGATGCACGTGACAAGTTCACTGCCAAAACCACTTTACCGCAAGCCAAAAGCCCTATTCTGTAGTTTGGAGAATCGATTGCAAAGGTTAGTGCTACATAACATTGCATTTGTGAAAAATTACATGACTTAGCAGGCAAAGAGGACTAGTCAGGCACAGAAAAGGGGCAGAAGAATTTTTTAGATGCGGAGCATCTAATACTCGAGGCTTGTAGTGCGGCGCCGTCCGCAAGCTTCCTCCTCCTTCTTCCACCATCTGTGCATCCCTTCCTCCTCTACACACCGCGCGCGCTTCACTCCTCCACCATCTGTGCACCCTTCCTCCTCTACACACCGCATGCGCTTCTCCTCTTCACAAACATTCGCTAGCTGTATAATGTAGCGCGCATGCGCAGTCACGCTTCGAGAACATCGGCAGCTGACGCGCGCGCATGCGCCGTCGCGCTTCGAGAACATCGGCAGCTGACGCGCGCGCATGCGCCGTCGCGCTTCGAGAACATCGGCAGCTGACGCGCGCGCATGCGCCGTTGCGCTTCTTCCCCTTCTCGAACATTCGACAGCTGACGCGCGCATGCACCGTCACCCACCATCTGTGCCGCGCGCGCTTCTCCCCTTCGAGAACATTCTACAATTCTCCTGATTCTCCAGTGGACGCGCATGCGCCGTCGCGCTTCGAGAACATTCAACAGCTGACAGTGCATGCGCCGTCGCGCTGTATATATGGTCAAGGTCGGCGCTCGCTCGCTCAGTTGCCGCTCGTCGGTTGGTTTGTACGGCGCGTCGATGTCTAAGGTCGCGGTGAAATGAATTCCAACGAATCCACAAACACAATGATCGACGTCCCTTCGACCAGCGCCGCCCTTTCGCATACGTGTGTACGTGTTCACTCATTTAACACCCCCTCCTACAACCACGTTAACCAATTTAGCCATCGACCCAAGTAAGTCGCACTTTAACACCCCGTTAACCAATTATATGCTCCGCATCCTCCTCAGTGTTCCCCCGAGGGAAGCTGCGGGCAATCTTTTTTTTTTTAATGGAGCATCTGCGCTCTCTCCACCAATGGCTCACACCACTGTGATACTAAAAAAAATGTGAGATAATCTATCTCATCAGGGAGGTGTAAAAAAATCACAAACTGCTTACAGTAAGAAATTCGAAAAGAGGGGATGGATGCTGGGACCAATGTTTTGACAAACGTCGGCTCCAGCACACATCCCCAGTTTTCGTATTTCTCATCACAAACTTTCATCTTCCCTTTCATGCCTTTCTTTTGGATTTAAACTGTTAACTGGTTATTTAATGCATCAATATGCCCCTGTGCTAACTCTACTTGGGTAATTTAACCTCTACAGCTTCAAGAAAGAGTAACTTTTTTAAGGACCATTGTATGCCTAGATAAATTCAGAAGCACAATAAACGTAGCAAGATCCTTAAAGTTGCATTTAACATGTCCAAAAGATACGATGATAACGTGATGATACAAAGGCATTTTCTGCGAATTAGGCTAGACTACCTCACTACCATTTTTCGCTGCCGTCGTGCAAAAGTCACGCTGGGGCAGGAAGTGACCATACTATTTTGCATTTGGCAAAATTTTCTGCTACACAGGATTTGCGATTTCCTACAAAGAGATATCAAGGAAAAGGCGGAAAGAAATCAGACTGCTAAGAAATTGCACAGGGCAGTACGATTTGCATAGAATGCTGTGGAATAAATTCTCACCTAGACTTGCCACCTTTACCAGAGTCCGAATCTTCGCTGGAGGAGATGGTTTCCTTGGAGACAATGCGAAGCCGCTGCTTTGCCGACATGCCCGAATCCTTGAGTGCAGCGGCGGCGGCCTTCTTGCTGACCTTGCCTCCCTTGCGGCCACGGCTCTTCTCTTTCTCCCCACCATCTCTGCGGCTCATGTGCCTGCGTTAGCCAACATTTGTATTGTTACCATCGACCAGTATTGCCAGAACAAACTCAACTTTTTGCATTGAAAAGCACTAATGTGTCAGTCGGGCTCTTCCCACTTTTTACCTCAACTGATCCACAAAAAAAATAACAGAAAGAGACCTGATAGCCTGTCACCAGGGTGTCCTCTAAATGGGAGCCCCAAGCTCACGCAACTGATCTACTAAAGAACAGCCAGCTTGTTCATGCTCTAATTTTTCACAGTATATGCCCTCTGCAGAGGATTCAGTCTACTACTGTGGTTGTTAAGACAGCTTGCCTGCTTTGCAAATAAACAAAAAAAAAGAAAACGAAATGTGCATCTGCAGCAACACCGATAAAAATACCATGGTAGCAAAATATAGTATTGTGAAAGTTTACTGTAGTGGAATATGACATTCAAAACATTTCTTCCCTGGCTTTCCCAGATGTTATGTACACTTTGCATTTATGGTGGACGAAATAGGCCAAGCAAGCCCAATAGGCCCAAACCTGTCATCAAAATAAAGCCATCGCGAAATGCACAAAAGTGCCGCTATTAACACAGTCACGCATACCGGGCACTATTCATTTACAAACACAAGAATATTTCTTGTTGAGAGACTTCTCTACAGCAGACCAACACACATTTTAAATCACACAACGTCCGTATATACACATACAGCATCCATGTCTCTAAGCTATCCTTTCTCCCAATACTAAAGCACTCAATTCATTTACTTGAAAATAAGTATGTATTTTATACAGCCACTCGAGAGGTTGTAAAGCACTCTCGGGCCAAGCATATTGTAGAACACAGGAAAAAGGAGAAGGTCGTACAGACACATTTCAGAAATAAAACACTAGAATAAAACAGATGGAGGTACAAAATGCAAATGATGTGCTACACTTCAAAATGTGTGCAACAAATTATGTGGACAGCTTCAAACAATATACTGTATTTATTCGAATCTAGGCCGATAGTTTTTTTTTTTTTTTTTCACATTTCTTTGCATCAAACTCCAGGGTCGCTTTAGATTGAAGAATTTTAAAAAACACGTCATTTTTTATTGAGAAAAGCAGTGCACAGCTAGTGCCATCTAGACGGCATTACAGCCGTTAGTAGCCAAGCAACACCTGGTTTAAGTACACACGTGAGGCCGCCATTTTAATCATTGGAGCGAGTGTTGAGGCGAGCATTCGTCATTTCGAGTTGCGCATCAAGTGGTCTGCGTGCGGCGTAGCTCAATGGCGCCAAACAGGCGGTGTCATTATAGTGCCGCTTATAAAAGGAACGTTGTCCTAGCCACAGAGTCGTCGTCCAACATTCAAGCCGGGCGGGACTTGGAGGAGTGGAGCGTAACTGAAGAGGCTGCAGCATGGGGCGACAACCAGGGAACTTTCATTGTGCGCTCTTTTAAGAAGTGCGGCATATCCAGCGCGCTTGATGGCGTTGAGGATTGCGCACTGTTTGAAGACAGCGGCAAAGAAGTCACCGACGAGGGAAGCAGCGATGACAACTTGGAATGAGCGTGACACCGGCCAGCACGGCATCTTTATGATGCAACTAAGAGCAGCCCGAAAAAAATTACAACAAAGAAACACACGCAAGAGGACTAGCGGCTGTATGTTTCTCCAGTTATTTGCATCGTGAACCAACTGCTTTGTTTCATCTTCATGTTCAGTAAATGTTTTCTCTTTGAATCCGTGGTTCTCGCTGTTTTATTTGGCCTACATTAGAGATTTTTTTTTTTTAGGCTTCGAATTTTTGGAGGGTCGGCCTAGATTCGAGTAACTACAGTAACAGGGGACTGTATTTCAAGTCTAACCTATTCAAGCTCACTTCTGTGAATAGCACTTTCGCATCTATGAAATCTGCACAGAGTAAGTGCACCAATCATCTTTGGGTACACCACGAAACCGGTGAAAATGGAACGGTACCGAAGAGACACAGACAAGCGCTGACACAGACAAGGGCTCATCTGCATCTAGGTTGTACCCTTCCATCTTCACTGGTCTCGCGCTGTACTCAAAAATGCTGCCTTACCAACTAGCTGAACTTTCAATACTGTTAAATGGTCGCGTTAGTACATTGTTCTGCTCTATCGCTCTTCGTATTGAGGTATGGAACCAACCATCCACACCATACTTCTTTTACTCATTCTGCAGAACAAAGGGTCTAGCAGATGCTTCAAGCAAGAGAGGGATGGGTGAAGAAAGACTCACTCCTTCTTCTTCTTCTTCTTGCGGGGTTTGTCCTCACCGTCAGAACCAGATTGCGGCTTCTTGCGCTTCTTCTTTTCCTTGACTTCACCATTCTCAACCTCACCTCCTTCGTCGCTGCTGTCACTAACGTAGTCCTGCGTCTTGCGTCCCTGAAAGATGGCAGCACCAAGAGAATGTCATCAGGCAAAGTGTTGGCCAACGTTACATACATAATTCTGGCCAAAAAGAGAACCCATCTTTAGGTGTTACTCTAACAACACCATCCACCACACCACTGCGAAATTAACTTGCGATCTTGAGATGCTGAGAATGAACCAAACTAGAGCATTTCATAGAAATGGAGTAGACCTATTGCTCCCAGCTGACCCAGCACCAAGCCTCTTTTCTTTATGTTTTATTTTTTTCTTGCCATTTTTGGAGCTGCGCAGCTTACCAGAGGGAATATTCCAAATAGCTTAGACAAACAATCCAGTTAACTCTCTTAGCAGTCTGCGTATAAGAATTTGTCCAATGCTACCACCTTCCTTTACAAAAGGCTTGTATTTTATTGCATGCGGTCTTCATGGTCACCGAATTTCCAACCGCGATTCGGTGACCATGAAGACTGTATTCCATAGGTTGTCAAAATGTGGAACATTCTGGTATTTAGACATGGGTGCACAATAAAGAAAAAAAAAAATTCGGAAACAACCAAAAGGCCACCATTTATTGTACGACCCTTCTTAACTCATAGTGTTTCACTCAACAGTACAGTTTTGATTCCATGACTAGTTCTCCCACGTTGACACTGACGTGTAAGAAGTAGACTCACCTTCGACTTTTTGGACGGTTTGTCGTCACCCGTGTCGACAAACTGCATCTTGCTCTTGCTTTTCTCGACAAACTCCTGGCGCTTCATAATCATGGCCCTCTCCTGCTCAAGCTTCTGTTCCTCGAGCAGCCTCTGTTCCTCGGATATCTTGCGGCGGAGGGCCTCGCGTTCCTCTTCTTGCTTACGGCGGATCTCTCGCTCCTCTTCGTCCATGCGGCGTGCCCGTGCCACGTGATACTGTGCCTGACTCAGCAAGTCCTGGCATTGCCTGCACTCACACACAGATGAGGCATGTCACGCAACGCCTCAATTCAACTTGCACACATACTGCACTGAGGAGGAACAAGGATAAACTGAAAAGGTATTTTCCTTTGAATCTCACAAAGGCCGCTGCCATGGCTCATCGGGTACAGTACTTAGCTGCCAACCTTAAAGAGATGCTAAAGTGAAGCGATGAATAAAATCGGTTCAAATTAATAAAGTGCACTCCAAAAACTCTAGTTTCATTAATTTCACCAATTTTGTTAATAGAGGAGAAAATCACGGTCAAAATTCTATTTATAAATTTTGTGCCAAAATCTCTGCGCCTGACGTCACAGATATTAATGTGTACTTGTATTTTGGCGACGTTGCCTCAATGAAATTTCCTGAAACTTGGCAGCTTTAGTTTATGGCCCCCTCGGTGGTCAGTGCAGACGACTTTGCCAATTAGGAGCTATGTAGGCTATAGCAAATGTCACCGAAATCTGCGTCGTCAAGATATTTGGTGCGGGAACTTCAATGTGGCAGCACCCCCCCCCCCCCCCCTTTTATTTTTGTGCATATCCTTGCTTACCAAGTGCCTTCTTGAGGCAAGTGTGGCTAGTACTTTGGAATTGTAAAAGAGTTACTAAGTAATATAAAAAAACTGTTTTGTCTTTTAGCATCCCTTTAATTAAAGGTTCAATCACAGCAGTGGCCAGTTGCATTTTGATGGAGGTGAAATGCTAAAGGCTTCCCAATGTGTGATCACGACACACATTCTTTGAAGAACCCCAAATGGTCGAAATTACCGAAACACCTCCAAATTTAGTACAATAATTCCCATAACTTAACCAACAGTCTGACGGGCACCGCTGCCTCCTCGGACCTTCCCGCCTTTCTGGTAAGCAATCTCGCTGTAACAATCAACCGTAATTCCAGAAGCAATATGCAATAAAACACAAATATGTATTCATTGAAAAGCCGAATTCAACAGAGTCTCTTGTGAGTTCACAGAAAGAGGAGAAATGAAAATATTTCTAATTTGCCTAAAGCAAATAAATATCTGTTAAACAATGCAGCAAAAGGCTGCTGCTTTAGCAGATAGGCGGCAGGCAGAATATACTTACCAACACGAAGCTATGTGTAAATAAAGAAAATACAGTACAACTGGCACTGACATTGACTATGGATGGTCAATCATATCAAGCTGTCGGTGAAATTTGTATTCATCTGGCCTGAACTAATGGTCATACACATAAATGGTTCATGCATAAACCAGAACATTATCACAATAAAGATTACTTTTTATACAAATGCCCACCAGGTTTCTTCTAATGCAGCATGCTCAACAGTGAAGACATATAGAACACTCTTGTACAGCCCAGGATGCAATCCATTACGGTGATACAAAATAGACACGGGTGGCCCAGGACAGATGCAGCCACTAACATCCATGCAAGCATTACAGTAGAGCAGTATGTGCCATCTTTTATTTTTCATTTTTCCTGCAGCTGTTTGCAGGTGGCTGCATTATATTTGAAAAAATGTGGTACACACTATCATCTGCAATCTTATTGATAATAGTGATTGGCTAATGTACTCACCTAGACTCGGCAGCAGCTTGGGCAAGGTCGTACTTCATTCGATCCCCGTGGACACTGAGATACTGGAAGTACCTGGGCAAAAGTGGACACAGCATAAGCTCCAGTTTGAAAAAATTTGAGCAGTCTTGAGCATGTCAAATTCGGCAACTTGTTATGGCCACATCATCGCATTCTTTTCATGGGACACAAGCTGCGTTTGAAACAGGCGTGTACCTGTGTGCAAGGCCAAGTTCGTGGACGGCCGAGAGCACTGTAGCCAGGGAGGACTTGTCGTCTTTCAGGCACTGGGCGGCCAGCTTCTGCAGCACCAGGGAAATGTTGTACAGCAGTAGGGTGTCCTGGGGTGCCACTCGACGTGCCCTGAGCAGGACACGCTTGCACTCCCGCAGCCGGTTGCAGCGGAACAATGCCCTGGCCAGGTACACCAGGATGTCCACATGGTGATGACGGTAGAACTTGCGCAGACAGTTCTCATACTGCCAGCCAAGGCAAAAGAAACAAAAATACTTCATGTTGTTTTACACTCAATATAATTGGACAGCAATGACGCGTCAGTGTATGTGACTAGCTAGCGAATATCACGTGCTTTGTCATCATCATACCGTATTTATTCGAATCTAGGCCAATAGTTTTTTTTTTTTTAATTTATTTGTATCAAACTCCAGGGTCTGTTTAGATTCGCGGATTTTGAAACATGTGCCATTTTTCACCAAGAAACGTGGTACACAACTAGCGCCACTTGGCGGTATTTAAGCCCTTGTAAGCCAAGCCTTGAGTACACACGGACGGCTGTCATTTTTACCTTTGGGTCGAGTGTGTAGGCAAGCCGTTTGTCATTTCGAGTTGCACTTCAAGTGGGCTGTGTGTGAAACGGTAAGTCGGGCCAGTTGGTTAGAATCCATCGTGAACTTTCTTACAGCGCAACACCACAAAAAAATACAGGACAGGGAAGGAGTAGAACAGAAAGAAAAGACAGCGCCGTCTTTTCTTTCTGTTCTACTCCTTCCCTGTCCTGTATTTTTTTGTGGTGTTGCGCTGTAAGAAAGTTCACGATGGGCTGTGTGTGGGCTAGCTCAATGGCACCAAACAGGTCGTGTCATTATAGTGCCGCTCATAAAGCCACGGAGTCGTCATCCAGCCTTCAAGACAAGCGGGACATTAAAGTGCATGAGAAAAGGTGCTTCACTGGAAGGGCTGCAGCATAAGACATCCCAGGAACTTTCATTGTGAGCTTTCAAGAAGTGCGGCATATCCGATGTGCTTAATGGCACTGAGGATTGCGCACTGTTTGAAGTCAGCGACAAGGGTAGCAGCGACTACGACTTGGAATATGCGCGGCATCGAACTAGAGGCAACGTGAAAAAAAAAACTATGACAAAGAAATACACAAGAGGGCTAGCGGCTGTACGTTGTTCGAGTTATTTTCATCATCAACCAACTGCTTTGTTTCACCCTCATGCTCAACGAATGTTTTCTCCTAGTAAACGTTGTCTTCGCTGTTTGGTTCGGCCTACATTCAAGGTTTTTTGTTGTTGTTTTTTTTTTTCGGGCTTCAAGCTTTCGGGGGGTCGACCTAGATTCGAGTAAGTACTGTAACAGGGGACTGTACTTCAAGTCCTTGTGTGCAGTACCAGTTTGTGTGTACTAACAGAGTACCATGATAACATTTTGTGCCACAAAAGTTTACTGCACCGCTGATCTTGCAGACGCCACAATGTGCAGTAAATGGTTTTTCATCATGTTGATAAGTGCGGAAATCAGCCAATCAGTTATTCTGACCTCTGCGGGATTGCGGAGATGACATTGCTAGTAATTATGAAAAAAAAAAACGAAGGCGAGGTAGCAACCGCCGACATTCGCACCAGTATGACTTATAGCCAACGAAAAGCCTTAACACAGTAAGCATACCCGGTTATTTGCTTGGGTACGTGCGTGGCGTAGCACCACTTTAGGCTTACTGCACGCTTTTAGTAGGCAACTACCTGAATGCGCTAGGCTGCCGATTGCTACAACTTCGTTGTGTGGGACCATGTATTCAAGCAGGCGCACCGCTTTACAGAAACGCAAGCAGCTCGCCGTTGCGGAGTCTAGCATTGCGGGTTGCAGGCACGGAGAAACCTTGCTGTATTATGCTAGCAGGAGCAACGTACAGCAAGTGTAGGGCCGTTGTAACCATGCTGGAGACTTTCAGCGACAGCCCAAACGCGCCTCCATACATTGACAGAAATGCTGGAGCATCGCGGAGAGTGCATTGCTTGCAGAAAGCTCGTCATTGCTGCGTTAACCCAGCAGGCTACTCACCACATCTGCGCATGTCCTGAAGCGGAGTGAGCGTACTCTACAGCAAGCGGATCGGCAGTCATGGTGTGCGTCGATTAAACAAAACACTGCACCCAACTAGCCATGCAGTAGACAATTTGGCTCTCTGCGAATGTAAGGGGTTTGAAAGAAAACTGTGTCAGTTTTCACTTAGAAGCAGAAACAACTGTGTCACGGACAGCCGATTGTGTCTGTTCTGTCGCTGTACCACACTGTGTATCTCTGAACCTTCAGTACTTGCGAAATGCTCCTTGGCGTCAGCCACCGAGTGCTATTGGGCGGTCGTGCGAGAGTCAGAATATTTTCTGCACTTTTGCAAAAATAAAGAGATGGCTTTGCGGTGGGCACTTTAGGCAATATTTTCTGTGGCATAAAATTTATTTCTTTGTTGCTGGCAACGATGCATGTCTGGAGATGAAAATTTGTAGCTGGTGGTTAATGCGTAGTACGTCTAGTGTGTAGTTATGCCGGCGTCCCCGGAAGGTTCGTACTAATGGGGTTTCACTATATTTGGTTGATTGCGAGTTTGCCAGTGCATAATTAATATTCCCCCAACGTATGTTTGACTGCAACACTCGACTACTCAATTTCATCCACAAATGCACTATTGATAAGCATGAAGATTACTGAAGTACCTACATTTGTTGAGAAATTTCCAATAAGCCCAAAAATGCAACAAGCGATTAGAAAATTCTACAACAGGATCAGGGAAAAAAAGAAGCCCGAATCTGCTTATTATCAGCAAACTGGCAACTCTGCAACGACAGCACACGGTGGACCTATTAATAATAAATATACATTCAAACCTTAATATTACGAACCCAGACATAACAAAATATCGGTTATAAGAAAGAGTGGCCTTAAAATAAATAAAGCGTTAGGAATATATCTTTATAACAAATTTTCAGATATAACAAACTTATTTTTCTGTGAGATGCAACTCTATTATAATGAGGTTTGAGTGTACTCACTGCTGCGCTTTTCAACGTCCCAAAAACACAATATGATTACTAGGAATGCCATAATGGTTCTGGAAATTTCAACCACCTGAGGTTTTTAACATGCAGCTAAATCGCAGCACATGGGCCCGAAGAATTTTCACCTCCCTCGAAAATGTGGACACCACGACCGGGAATCCAACCCTGCAATTGCCATTAAAAGTCTTCTCTCATACGACAAATCTCGTTAAGGTAGCAATGGTCAATTATCTGCAAGTACAGTTTGCTGAAGGCCAAATGGAGAAATTGAAGAAATTAATTACCGTGAATGTCAACGGTATAAGAAACTATTGTATGAACGATGTACGTAGGTCGAAAATTTTTTTAATCAATATAAGTCAATAACAAATACATGCTTCAGGTGCTTTGATGTTTTGATGCGTGTTCATTACAACTAGGCTTCACAGTACATTCTTAACTTTCATGGATTCTAAAATGTGGCACATTGAGGCTGTGCCTTCTGCTCGCCACTGCATAAAAAGTCACTTCTAGGAATTAGGATCCAAAACGATAATCACAGACATACAGTTTCTTAAAAACAAGTTGAAACTGATGGCCTATCTAAAAAAAACATTTCTGCCATTCAAGCAGAAAACTTTACAAGAGAGAGGTCATTTCTTCAACCTACAATGTAACAAAATGGTGTGATGTCGGAGTAAAGCATAAAGTCATAATGGTCATAAAGCCAAACTCTCTCGAAACTTGGTCACTAAGATGTATCATGGCATGACTCAACTGCGTTTCTATAATGAGTTATGAGATGTAAATGCCTTTCCTCTTCGTAAACTGAATGCTGCATATTGTCTGGAAAAATTACGTAAATCAAAGTGGCTGAAGAAGTCGGACCATTAGGCACTTCTGTGTTCTCAGCCCAATTTGTTATGTTCCGGGTAGTTCATTACTCAACCTGAGAGTGCCTTAGGTATAGACGTCCCCTTGACTAATGCCCATGTCCAAATGTACCGACATCACACAACAGAACCGAGAGAGAAAACTGCCAATGCGATAGCCATACCATCTGAATCGCAGCAACATACTGCTTCTGCTCCACGTAAATGTGAGCAATGTTGAGCCACACATCGCAAAAATCTGCAGTGGCCTCTCGCACTTGCGCAAAGATGTCCCGTGACTCTGAGATGTAGCCTTTGTGGGCAAGCACAGCACCTGTCAAAGAACAGAAAAGTTCTTGAAGCAAGAAATCGACCAGAAGCCACTGAAAGATGACTGTCAAGGTCTAACAACAGTAGTAAAAATATGGTCATCATTACACAAAAAGAAGAAAAAGTAAGCCAAAGAAAGCCAAAAGTAAGCCAAGGAAAGCAACTGTTCAGCCACATTGAAAGAACTTTGCTACTCAATGATTGAAACTTTCGGTTAACTTAAAGAATCTAGCAAAGTAAAGCTTAAGAAACAGCAGAGCAAACTACTTTGTTTTTTTGAAGCTTTACGTGACTAGAACGAACTTCTTCGTTTTTCTACAATTGTGTGGACACACTGCATAATAATGTGCATCAGTGTGATCAATGATGTTCAAAAACTTTTCTTGCAATAATGCGGAGCTGTCAATGACGTTGCTGCGGCCTTTAATAAGCACAAACATCACAACACTAGTTGGTATGTTGCTTATATTTCTGATAGTTGAAACCACTGCTTATTAAAACAAAATCATAAGGAACCCTCAGGTCTGAATTATTGAGTCTACTGTAAATGCTGGGAGAAGAGAGGGGGTAAGAACCCACCCACGCCATTGGCAGCCCAGATGTTTCGTGGGTCAAGCCGTAGCACCTGCTTGTACATGGAGAGAGCCCGATCTTGGTGCCTGCGCTCCTTGTCCCGGTCACGAATGGGCTGGTGCAGAGTCTGCAACCACACGTTACCCAGCGCTACGAGGGAGTAGGCGTCCCCTTGCGCACCCTTGAGAATACGCTCAAACTTCTTCTGGCCGGGACCCCATTCCTGCTTGGCCAGGTGGAGGTTGCCAATCAGGGACCACGAGTCGGGGTGCTCCTGCAGAAGGCCCAAAATAGGCAGTTATTCAAAAAAAAAAAAGAACCTGTGTACTGGTTAGTAAGTGAACCTGGAAAGAAAAAAAAAGGGTCACCACATAAAAGAGACACTAAAGAGACAAACGATGTTTAGAATATTAGTATATTACTGTTTTCCCAATTCCAAGATCACCATGCTTGCCAAGAGGAGGCACTTGGTAGGCAAGAACACGTATGAAATAAAAATGCGAGCAGCTACGGCATCTTCAAATTCCTGCACCAAACGCTGTGGCGTCATATGTTTTGATGGTATTTACTAGGTCCTACACAACTCGCCATCAGTAAAATAAAAATACATAGTTCTTTGAGGGGAGCATAAGCTTAACATATCAAGATCTAAGAAATTTCTCTAAGTCAATGTTGCCAAAACACAAAAAATAGAATTCCGAATCCCCGACACCACGGACGGAAATTTTGGCGCAGAATTAATACTTTTACCTTTTTTTTTCTCCTCTATTAATAAATCTCTTAAAAAAAGAAATTCACCAAAGAATACAAATGGGAGAGAGCGGATACTGCTGGTTCTGACGTATGCGGCTAGAACATAGAGATTATCAAAACAACTAGTGGAAAAGTTGAGGATTATGCAGTGTGCAAAGGAACATGGAATGACAGGAGTAATACTGAGAGATCGGAGGACGACAGCTTGGGTAAGTGAACAGACAGGTGTTGCTGACATCTTAGCTGACATCAAGCTAGAAAAACAGACTTGGGCTAGTCATTAAATGCGTACAAAAGACAAGGAGTAAGCAGTAAGAGCAACAGAATGGTTATTAAGTGATAAAAAATGAAGTCAGGGAAGGCAACTAATTAGACAGAGTGACAAAATGAAGAAGTTCGCAGGGATGAAAATGAATCAGCTCGCACAGGATAGAGAAAACTGGAGATCATCGGGAGAGGCCTTCGTCTTGCAGTATTCTAACACAGGCTGAAAGCGAATGAATGAATGAAGAATGAATGAGTCTATAAATGAGATTATAGGGCTCAGGGTGCAATATATCGAACTATACTGATTGACTGTTTCACTTGAGTGTCCCTCTCTAACGCCCCGAGACTGCTAATCGAAGTAAGGCAGAACGGACAATATATGAGTTCCAGCAACACCCCTGTTCACTAATGTTTCATCAAAAACTGCTAAGTGATTCATGATAGATGACGTGATGGGAGTCTCTAGACAAAAGTTGAAACCTAGCAGTCTCTTAACGAGAACTGTACTCTGTACACAAGGCCTTTTATTTCTTACCTGATTCACTTGAAGAGCTTCCTTGAACCAATCAGAAGCTTCGTAAATTTGTCCTCGGTCTCTCGCCATGCAGCCAAGGCGAAGATAACCTGAGCAGAAAACAGTTCATAGAATGTCTCGTAACTAGGGGTGAGTGAATATTGAAAAGTACAAATATTTTTTTAATGGTGTTTGCTATTCGATTGAATTCAACCAAAAATTTTGCTACTGAAACTTCTCACAGACAAATACAGTCATCAAACTAAAAGTGACCTTAAGTTTTTTAACATGCTTCACCTCATCTCTCTGGCATTGGGGCAAAGCTGCCTTCGCTATGGTTGCAAATTTATTGACTCAAGAAAACGCTGGTTCCAACACGGAGATGAAACGATGCAGCACAGGCAGAGGTTTAATTAACACTGTTTAGGACTTGAAATTTGGACAAGGAGTCCGAAAGATTGGACACCGAAGATTTTTATCATCCAGAAATTTCAGATTTTTTGATATGCTGACGTCTACGAGGCAGATTAGGAACTTTACACTTGAAGAGAGCACATCCTTGTCCGCCACATCACTTACACTTCCACACAAGTTGAAAGGGCCGGAGAGGTCGAAAAAACAACATTGTTGCCTCCCGCGCATAAAGCGCTGTCGACAACACTTTGCACCAAATATGTACATAAATACAATTCAACCTCTTTATTGTTTCATTCTTGATAAGGCAACTACAAAACACTATACCGACAGCGCTGCATCAACCAAGCCAATAGCAACACTTTCATGTTGCAATGAATATGCTTATAAGAATATGCTTAGGAATTTTCTCCAACATGGTTTTCTATTTAGCTTCGAAGTATTCAAAAGATATCCTAGAAATATTCAAAATATATTCTAAAAATATCTGATTCGATTAGCACTTGTACTTCAATACAGTAGATTCTCAGTAAATGGAAATCTGTTGAACGAAATTTCTGACACGAAAAAAGATTGGTTTCGTGCTTGTATTCAACACCCTTGTTCTTCTCTCACTAAACAGAACTCCTTTTATATGAAACATAAATTTCTGGTCCCTTCAGGTTGCGTTCCATTTAATGATATTCTACTGTATCTGAAATCGCCTTGCACCGAAAATTTCACTATTCGCACAGATCTACTCATAACTAATACACCAATACTGTCACACATGCATATCACAGCCTCTAAGAAATAAAAGCAATTGGTATTTCATGCAACCTCAAAACAGACAAAAATACATGTTCCACAGCAAACACAAGTAAAATGGTAATTAAGGCATTAACAGTAATTTTTTAAACAAACTGTAGACCACAAGCAGAAGCTGACAGAGCACAGCAAGTCTACTATGACCTTCGCAAAAGCTCTGCGATTATAAAAATGACATCTTTATTGTGATATCACAGTGAAAGCATTCTGCAAGCAACATCAGAGCTAGTAGCAAAGCTCAACTTCAAACAACTTCAAAAGTGGCATGGTTAGCAGATGCATCGATCAGCAAGAATTTACTCTAGGTACAAGACCAGGCTGCACTGCCCCCCTGTGGATAATCTGTACGATAAAAAATAAAGTTTATAAGAAGACATCTCCACTCACAGTCAACGTAGTTCGGATGTTCCCGAAGAATGTTCTTGTACGCCTGCTCAGCCCTATCGAAGAGACTGAGTGCTTCGTACAGCCGAGCAAGGTTGTAGGTGGTGGTCACCGAGATCGAACTGTAATAGTGCTCGTCGTTGTTGGCCTCTGTACGGCTGCGCTCCAGGGAGGCCTCGTAAAAACGTCGGGCTTCCTGCAGGTTGCCCATTCGAAAGTGCAGTGCACCTACGTTGTTCAGGATCTCCGGAGGCACGTCAGCTTTCACCTGAATTTCAAAACAAGGCAAGTCAGTAGGGCAGCAATAGATTGCAAGTGTGCCGCAGAACACGCCTGAACATGGCAGCACATAACACACAGCACCAGCATGGCACCTTAAAGGGGCCCTGCAACATTTTTTGAACATGGTCAGAAAACGCTGCGCCAGAGGTTCCCAAGAACATGCGAGCCAAACCATACAGTGCAGCCTGCGGCCTTGTATTCACAATAAATTCTCAAATTCAGCTAAAAATTGCTTTTTCTTCTCTTGACAAATGTTGGAAGAAGCTCTAAAATCACTCGTCACAGCCATTCAATCAGCCAATGACTGACTTAAGCATGGCATGCTCGTTCGTTACAGGAATCGCTGTGGGAGGTTCCGACTTGTCTACACGAGCATATGCAATCACACTGAAAAGCCGCACATTCAATCAATCAGTCAATCAATCAGTTTTTATTATTACGAAGAGAGGATTGTTACAGAATAAAAAATATACAGACCTGGGTCCCAAAATATTAAACTGCAACGGGACCCTTGGTGATGGTTAGAAATAAATTAAACAAGGATTAGCAGAAGTTTGAACCATAAAAACATATCTATTTCTAGCAATACATACACGAAAAGAAAAACAAAAATGCATGGACTCCAAGTGTACAAAATACTATAAGCACAATATACAGCCAGACAGTTCTGGTACAACTAAAGAAAAAAAAGGAACATCATATATTTAACAAGTATTTTTTAATGAGTTTTTTAATGAAATTGAAGAAATTTCATATTTTAGCGATGAGGGTAAAGCATTCCATGATGAAATAACACTGAAGTGTGACACTGAAGTGTGAAGCATTCCATGATGAAATAACACTGAAGTGTGACGATGATTTACCATAGTTAGTATAAACTTCAGGTAACAGAAAGTTATTGCTATCGGCAAACCTGGTCGTGTTAGAGTTGTTAAAAGCTCGGAATCAATTGAAAGTGGTAAAAAGTTTATTTGTTGATTGTTTATGCAGAAACATAATTAGATTGAACCTAAACAAGTTGTTAACATTTAAGATGTCATTGTTGTGAAGAAGGTGAGTGGTGTTCTGTCGCGAGGACAGTTAAAAATAACAAGAAAGGGCAGGATTTTGTAAATGCTGTATGAATGAAAAATGACACTGATAAGTATTTCCTTATAAAACATGCCATAAGTGATGTGAGAATGAATGAAAGCAAAGTACATAGACAGCAGTGCATTGTGAGAAAAATATGAGCAAGCTTTAAAGGCCAACTGGGGAAATTTCTTGAGCATGTCAGGATAATGGTGCTTTTATGTTCCTGTGACACTCGTCATGCACCCGGTAGCTGAAATGCTCAACGAATTAAAAAATATTTTTATTTACAGGAAAAAACGTAATACCAAAACTGAAACCCAGCTGAGTGCGCTTCTACGCGTGATGTAATCGTTTGCCCGAACCTGCCTGATAAGCGCATAATGCCCTCCAGATGGCACCACCCGTCTATGCCGTCCGCCGCGATCGGCTAAAACGCCTACGCTGTTATGGTGAATATATGGCAAATTGTGTGTGCCTCACAACACAACACCACTTGCCACCTATCGCACACCCACCAACACAGAAAAAGAAATCACACGCTCAACCAAGGAATCGCTAGCCGAACCCTCGCAATCCATAACAGACAAGCTAACGCTGTAGTTGCACATCAGTTCCGTCACTTCTGCCAGGCAAAACTCAATGTCACACACACAATGTTGCCATTAATTCTGGCAAGCGAGGTGAGCATTTCGAGGCGATGCTATAAGATTCATTTGAAAAGAATCTGGGAAACTCTCAAGCTTGCAATTTGGCATGAATGGGGCAAACGTGCAAATGGAAGGTACCCAATGAATTTCATTGAGAATTATTGACCTCAAAAAATCACCAGAGTTGGCCTTTAAGTAGCGCGCAAATGCCGAGTGCTGTCATTTTGCTAACGTGAGCAATACGAAGATCGGATTTAAGGTAAGCATTGAGGTGAACACCAAGACATGATACCCTGTCACTGATACTAATGAAATGAAAATCAGTCACGAACAATTCAAAGGAAAAAAGATTAGAAAAAGTGCTCAAAGTCACGAGGCATGCGTGACGTACTTGCTTTCCCCTTGCCATTTCTCCTTCCTTAGCTTCCAGTGCTATCGTCGGGACGAGAGAAGAGAGAATGCAATTGCAGCAAGCGACAAATCTTTGTAACATCGCTCATACTGGATGTATTCAAAAAAATTTTGAAGTGGTGAATTTGTGAGACAATAAGCTCCTTTAATGAATCCATTCCATGGGTACTTGAGGAAGTGTTGCAAGACCATTTTAAGTATTTGCACATATTCAGACAAAAAAGCGAATTACACTACATTCTCCAATCACAACTACCACTACGTCATCACTGTGGCCTGTCATTGTAGCCTTATCACAAAGCCACTGCATTTTCATCCAACAACATTTGACAGCCTTCTTACTCGCAACAAATATTTATAATGTGCAGCAAATCATCATTTAGGGGAAGATGAAAGTAAAAAAATGCAGGTTTTTTTCCAAAGGTACATATGTCCGTATTTCTTTGCTTTTACAAATTTCGTTTCTCTACTTTCACGAAAAAAAATTTAATATTGTAATTAAACTCGAAGTAGGTTAAAATCACGTTGAAAGAGCATAAGGTGGATACATAAAACTGAGAAGCTCATTGTCAAGAGTCCCGTGGAATTTTTCATCAGGCTGCTTGCCACTGCATTTCGCATGAGCAGTTCACAAAAGGCATGTGCTCAAAATAACAATGATTACCGAGCTCTCATGGGGGAAGAAATCCTTATTAAAAAACATATCTTTGCTGTATTGATGAGCTTTCACTTATACATCTAAAATGCATTTTTTTTTTTTCAAGTACACGATTTTGGACAGCTTCTTGAATTTAGACATGTATTTTGTACCCCTGATAGCCAGATTGGAATGAAATTTTGCCCACATATTTCTTAACATGTGAAGAGTGGAAGTACGGTATCTCCTTTAATGTTTGATAACCACTAAATAATTATTACAAATAAAAAGTAAGCAATTAGTATGATCTGAGCATTTTAAGACTTTTCGCATTACAATTTTTCTTGTCCATCACAATGTCTTGTGCAAACTTTCTTGTTAGTTACTTGCATTCTACAGTTACTATGGAGCAACATGAACCCTTAATGGCTAGAACCATGAAAATTTAGTGGCAAAAAAGGTTTTTTTTAAAAAAGAACTTTATTTTAATGCATTGTCATGATATGAAACAAAAGCTATGCAACTTACTTAAAAACTGATTACATATTTGAAATGAGTATAAAAACCTGTGTATAGAGCAAAAAATTCATTTTATTAGGCCAGTGGTTCTCAAACGGGTACTGCCAAGCCCGCATTTTTCTTTAATCATGACTGTGCCACGTATTGATGAACTGTCCAAAATGAAGTGATGTGGCAGGTTTGTTTGATGTTTTTGGTAGCAATAAAAGGCACCTGTTTCACGCTCTATTTGTGTTTTAATTTACTTACGTACCCCCCTCCCTCCCCACCTCTGCAAGGGGTCCCCTATCACTTCCACCAGTCCACAAGGGGTCCCCAACACATCCATGGCTGAGAACCACTACCTTAGGCTACAGAATAAAGAAACATTTTATCTGAGTAGCACGTCCCCTTAGCAGAACTAAAAAGACCTGAACAATACGTTCCATTAAACTACAGTTCTGTTTACCGAGAGATGAACAGGGGTGTAGAATTCAAGAATAAAACCAACCGCACTAGAAGCATTGTTCCACTTAAGCATTTAAAAAGCTTCGTGGTATATCCGATAGAAAATTGGCCATTAAACCTCTACTTTACTTTCTAGCTTTTGCTGCACTTAATATTCTTACTGCTGCTGCACCTCTGCCATCAAATGAGTTCTATTTATGCTTCTACCTCGTCCCTTCATTCTACGTGTCAAATGTCTCTAAATAGAAAATTATGCATCACCTTTAGCATCACAGTGCTTATTATGGCATACGAATACAAAAGCCTTACATAGTGAACCAAGACGTCGTGACAACCAGCTTGGGAGATGAAATGTAAAACAAGGCAGCTGACCTTATCCTGAAGAAGGCGGGTGGCTGTTCCGTATGCCGACAGCGCCCCTTGGACATCGCTCTGCTCCAAGATCTGAGCCAGTTCTATCCAGGCCTCCACATCCTCAGGAAACTGATCTGTCACCTGAATTTCACAGGGTACAACAAACAAAAAATCAATTCTTAGAATAAGTTTTTCTAAACATGGTGGCTACTGAAAAAACTAACAAAAAAAATTGTTTCAATAGGTCAACAACACTTTGCTAATTGGGAAAGTCAAGTCATCTTTTGTATTTCACCATGCTACGTCAAAGATATTAATGTGGAACACTAAATCAGCCTAAACTCATAAAAGCCATTTGAGAAGTTTATTGTGGTAAATTTTGCCATTACAGTGGAACTTCGATTATACGTACCCTGGTGTCACGATGACCTGCATTTTACGAGATCAGTTTGATCCCGGCGAAATTCCCATTTAAGTAATATATTGAAAACTTTGATTAAACGACACTGTTCTACAACGACCCCACATCTTACGACGAATTTCAGATTACGTGCGAAATGGAAAACCACTTTTACTCGAATCAAACGTCATCCAAATAGTATTCCCGAGTGCAAAATATGAACTTGCGTTTTTCAAGGCTGACAATTAGAAAAAAGTAGAGAGACAAGATGCTTTCTTAGAATGAAAAATATATTTTCCTGGAGGATGCAGGAATTCGGGAGTCTGCGCCCGTCGCTAGACACCATTTTTTCCTTCGAGAGATCCGGCACCACTCTCCTCCCGACAGGACAGATGGCGGCTGGTCATAAATCGCAGTCACTTCACTGCCATCCTCGCCTCTCAAAGTTTAACGCGGTGTCCCATTGGCTTAATTTTGGCGGGATTCTGGCCTTGCTTACCCGACAAGCGTGGGCGCAAGACAAGGTTCGGGAGACCACTTTGGGTCTTCGGAGGGTGCGTATGTGTTTTGGCCTCTCCAGCCAGCAGCGATCCTTTGTCCTTCGTGGCCGCTGGCCAATGGTTATATGTCGTCTCGACGAGGGCCCTGGCCTTGGAGCACGCGCTCCTTTTCGAGATCTCGAAGTCCCAAGGCAGAGCCTCGCGATCTTGCATACCATACGTTCTTCTCAACCGTTTCTTTATGTGTCTGTTCTGCTTGTTCTGCTCTAAGGGTGTGTGATGACGGGAGTGCTGGCAACAGCGCAGGTGGGCGCTTCTAAGTTGGTTCTTTGTCTATTTGTTTGTTTGACTGTTTTAAAAGTGCGCCATTCGTGGCCACTGATTCGATATATTTAGTAACTTGTATTCGCCAACTGGTGTACTGTATAATTATCTTACCTGATCTATTTTTTGTATAAAATGCACTAAATTCGCTGGTAATAAGCCAGCCGTTTTAAAAGTGTGACCTAGGGTCTCCCTCGCTGCGCGCTTGCAGGCTTGCCGTCGCACCATGGCGATGGTCCAATCTTGCGTGCGCAGCAGTACGAATGACATAGATGGCTCGACGATACAGAAGAACTAGGAGGCATCAGACCTGCTTGGAGATCGCAGTGCTCAAACACGCGGTGGTGTATGACAAGAAAAGATAACGATAATAGCAACACCACAAGGTTTATGTGCTTCTACATACGCCTCCATCACGAGCTTACATATCCGGGATCGCTACCCAGTCAAGCTCTATTCACACACAGTACCTTCAGTCGGCCGAAACACTGATATTTTCACTTTTTCAGTCCATGGAAACTTTTCCTGATCAACAAACAACTGATCTACTGCCTTTGTCGTACTCACCGTCACAGGCTTGCGCATGCATGAGGGCGTGACGCAGGTATTTTCACCGTGCAAAATCACTTTCACTTGACGTCAACGCTCATAATAACAGCAGGGCATCACTAGTTGCACTTCACAAGCCAACAAATTACAACAAGCACAGCTCAGTCGCGCACGAAGGTATAGTATACTAGAATATACTGGATAGCGGGTTCAGGAGAGGGCACGCTCTATGCAGTCGCTTGAAGTAGCAAGCGTTGACAGGTCTCGCAGGTGTGTGGCGGAGCTGCGGTAGCATGGGCTGTAAGCAAGCCTGGTATGCCCAGTACAGGGCAGCAGTAAAGACGCAAATAAATAATGCAGGAAGGTTTCAAGGGTAGTGCAAACTTTCCACTGTTTATTCCAAAATTACTGCAGCGCAGCATATATGCAAAGGCATGCGCGGAAAGCAAGGCACACATCGAACAGATAATGCTTAGTGCAATGCAATATAGAGGTATAGACATGCGCAATCGGAAAGGCCCACATCGATCAAATAACATCTTAATCAAAACCTGCGATCCAAGAACATGCTCTCTGCCTGCGAAAGGAACAAATAAGTGTCACTGATGCATAATGAACCACGCGCTTTTATGTGAAAAGCTTCCAACAGTTCTTGAGTGGTGGTGTCCCTGCTTTGACCCAGAATCTGAATTTTATTCAGATACGGCTCACACTTGCGTGAATCGCAATGAACCGGCAAATGTGCCCCACTTTTAACTGTTACTGACAGCTCATGTTCCCACGCACGCTCGTTCACGCGCAGTCCCGTCTCGTCGACAACACCGATGACACATTTTGTGTACGAGTTTCCATACTTCTTGCCGCAGTCAGTTTTTTGTCCCCATCATTTAGTATACATGGACAAAACTGAGACAGGTTACGTGACGCGGAAAAAACAATTGGCACGCCGTGCCTGCTTGAAACCTTTTTAAAGTTGTGTGAAACCCAGTGCATATACGGTACAACATCAGGCCTCAACGTTCTTCGCTCTTGCTCAACCCCAGTATGGTGGTGTTTACATTCGAACTTCTGGAGGAGCGACTCGGCAACGGCATTACGGAGCGTGCGAGGAAAACCAGCCAATGTCAACTGATCCAATTGGTTTTAAAAACCCTACAATGTTTGTTATAGAACGTAGCGCTATGTAACTCCCATATGAGGCCTGTATCAACAAAACATGAAGAGATGCGTATGCCCAGTGGCTTTCTTTATAACACATCATGTTCTGAGACACTGCTCAATCTATTAATTCGAACATGCACTCAAGATTATGCTGACTGCAGCTACACAAACCATATCTGCCAAATGCCATCACACTGCATAACAAACCAAACACAGTAAAAGAACCTTGCCTTTTTGAGGTGTGTCTTTGCCTGGTCTCGCTTAGACTGGCTTGACGAGTTGGCATACAATGATCCAAGGATCTTCATAGTCTCATAGTTGCCCGGCTGCGCCTTGAGGACTTTTTCAAAGCACTGTGCGGCGTTGTCTACATCCCCACGAAAGATGTACATCTGGCCGAGACCAAAATGTGGCAGCACGAAAGACGGTGGTGCAAACTGGGTAGCCTGTTAAAAAAGAAAGACATCACAGAGCCAAATGCCACTGATGCCACAAACACATCATAAGCAACAATACAATATGGAAAGTCAGACTGCTGTTGAATCTAGAATCTAAGCAGACATTTAACATACATTTAAGCATTACCATGCAAAGAGTAAGTGAGGAAGTTTTGTTTGCACCCCTTGCACCACGACTCAAACATCAGCTCTTAGTGTACAGGGCAGGACGTAATGGCCCCTGCAGTAGTGAACGCTAACAGGCAACATTCCTTAAACGACTATAAGCTCGACGGACATAACTATGCAATCGGGCGCATACCAAAAGTGCATGGTTACAAAAGTAACCTCCGAAATTGCCCGAGAATGATGCTGCGGCAGATCAAATGCTATGGCAAAGTAAAGGCACTGTCATAATAATAAAGCCAGGGTCATCCACTTTCCGGAGCTGCAAGCTTTGTAAAACGAAAACAACAAGATGCAATAATGGCCAGGTCTCAAGCTGCAACAGGAGCAGAAATTCTAGAAAAGTAGTTAAGTAGGAATACAATTACGCTAACAGCACAAATATCTAGCCATGTTGACGAATAGAGTGCAATAGTGTGAAAAAATCAGTCATTGGGTGTAAATCTTAATGCACTGAAACCTCGATATATCTAACCCAGATATAGCGTTATACTGGTTATAACAAGTAAATGAAAAATAGTCTTGCAATAGATATAGTGTTAAGAAAAAATATCTACAACAAATTTTCAAATATAATGAACTTATTTTCGTGTAAAGTGCAACTTTGTTATAATGAAGCCTGAGTGCACCAACGATAATCGGAAGGTGCTTTAAACAGGTACCCTGTTTACAGTTCGAAAGCTGGTACCTAATCCAATAAGTTGCACTACCTGGTAGTAATATTGGAAGGCCTGGTCATAGTCCTCTTGTACGTGAAAGGAGCGGGCCAGCTGGTAACAGCTCTCGGCACGCATGGCCTCATTTTCGGTGTTGTGGAAGGCGTGCAGTGCCAGATGTTGCACCTTCCCATAGTCCTTCTTGAAGAAGAAGTGGTTGGCAAGCTGGTTCAGCACGACAGGGCAGGATGGGTCCACGGCGTAAGCGCGCGACAGCATCTGGACGCCTGCGCGGGTCGCCTCGGTACCCTTCTGATTGAGCTGCAGCACAGCCAGCCCTGACAGTGCACCAACACACTGTGGGTCCAGGACCAGCGCTCGTTCAAAAGCTGCACGAGCCTTCTCCTGCTTGCCCAGACGATAGAGGCAGTGGCCCATGCCTAGCCGTACCTACAGTAACGTATAACAGATTGCACAGGTAGGATCGAAAGGAACAACAGAAGCAACATCATTCAAGAGCATATCTCAATGTAAGCATGTCAAAAACACTGAACATACTGCTTTTGTACTTACATACTTTCTATTTAGCCCCCTCATAATCTTTCACGCAAGCCTTAGTGTCTTGTATTAGTGCTACACTGTAGTACTAATACAACTGATTAAATGTTTAGTAACCTTTATTCTCCAACTTAGTCCCTTCATGCCACGAGTAGCACGCAATACTAAACTCAAGCACTTGCAGGGATCCTTACAGAAACAGCAGTGAGTGCCACGAGCAGGCCTACAACAGCTACCGTGAAATCTGGAGCAGGCGCCCCTGGCCCCTGAATATGCACCAATGACCAAGCAAGTATCTTCCATGCCCTCCCGCCACTTTTACTGTTTTTATTAGATTGACGAGAGCAATTAATGACAGTAAATACATGCACATTAAATAAAACGTTTCATTGGAAGCACATGCGGGTCTTCCACCGTCATCTTGAATTTTGACCCGTGACAGAGCAAGGGCTGCCCCTCTGAATCTTATTCAAATTATCGTTCACCAAAAGGGGGCACTTGCTCGGGATTTCACAGCACATTTCTTTGCACGTACCTCAGCAGGACAGTTGGGGTTGGTGCGAAGAGCTTTTTTGTAAAAGGCCAGGGCACCTCTGTAGTCCTTCTTGTTGAACGCAATGCAGGCTTTGCCCAATAGAGAAGGAATGTTGTTGGGAGACTAGTGAGAGAAGAATTCATCATGAGATAGCATGTTTCAATGCTTATGAAATAGACAGCACATGGTGAAAACTGCGACACAAGGTTTATTACCTGGTTAAGCACAAAGTTGAACTGAGCATCGGCCTGGTCCATTTTGTCCCCTTCCAGGAGACAGAAGTAGGCTCTTCCAAGAAGATGGTTCTAGAAAGGAAGGGACACAATGGAAACACAACTTAATATTCATGAGCTCAAAATATTAAAACTCAACTTCTTGGTGTGGTACAAAATATGTAGCAGTAGGAACGTTTCATCAGGGGTGCTTAATATTCTTTACTATAAGCAGCAAATTAACATCCCATTTCCAAGAATATAAAATTACTATACCTTTTTAAACAACGCCACCCAAACCATGAGAGAAAAAGAAATTTGGTACAGTACTAGTATACCGTATTTTCCGGTGTATAATATGCACTTTTTTTCCAATATTTTCGCTGGTACGTCTTATCTACACAAAAATTGATGCGATTTTGTGACACCACTTTGACGATATTTCATTCATAAGTATTATAAACAGGGTGTGAGAGCACTTGTAAAAAGATATATAATCTTGTTATAACAATGAAGCACGTGTGGTTTTGGGTGTGAACTACTAGCTGTTCAAGAACAGCGACGGCCACAGAGATTAGAGCCACCATATAGGCCCTCACTGTCACACAAGCTATCATATTATTCGAATAGTTTGTTCTTAAACAAATCATTAAAACTTTGGAACTGAGGCAATAAGTAAAGGAGGGCACCACAATGATTCATTGTAACTTGATTCATTGTAGTTTGGTGTCCCCAATACCAGTTGAAGACACGAAAGTATGTACCATCCCGTTACCATCATCATCAATCTAGCAGTAGTCATACCTTTCCGCTTCTGGTCACCATTTACGTTTTGAATGTGTGTGCTTGTCAAACGGGCGGCGTGATTGTTGTTTGTGTATTCCCAACAAGCCTCATAATGCTGAAGAAGAAACGCCAACAATATGCTCCAAAGTGCTTTCAATACGACATAAAAGAGTTACACAGAGGCCGACAATAGCAATCCCAGTATGCAAACAACCAGGATGGAAGAAGTTTTCACAGTGTAATTCTGTGGAATTAATATTGGTTTAATGCACCTCAGGACAGCATTATTTGAAGTTTTATACTGCTGCTTAAAGATATTCATTGTCATACATTGCTACGCAATTCGCAATGAATCTACTCTGCGTGCACCATTTTGTTTTATGATGTTGACACTGTCAGAAACAGGCAAGTCTTGTATATCTTTTTTCCTACAAAAGTCGTAAAAAGTAGGGTGTGCATTTTATAGAAACGTGCGACCTACACACCAGAAGATCCGGTAGCTTGCACAGTGTTCATTTAGCCTACCAAACAAGAATTACCTCATAATACTGTTTTAGAGGAGAAAAAAAGCAACATCTCAATCTATCGCGAATACTAAAGTGATTTCAGGTATTTTGCCACCGGGTTAACTTCTAATAGCTATTGTATTTGTATGCAGGCTTAAATAGTGTAAAAAAACAGTTTTCTTAGGTAAGAAGAATACCTTTTAAACACTTTCAAGACATAATGCTCAAAAATGCATCAAATGTGATCCAAAATGAACATGGCAGTCTACAAATGCCAAAAGGTACTTCATAATAAAATAAAATACATGGCAATACTTGGAAAAAGACATAACTTGTGCACAGCACTCACCTACGTGTCAGATGGCTCAGCAACCAAAGAGAAAGTTGCATTATTACAGAGAGGTCGATGGTGTCTAAATACAAAACACTTAATGTCAGTAAAACTAAAGGAATACAAAAGCTGGTGCATTGTTCCACACCTCCCAGGTAATTTTATTGCAAAGTTGGCCAACGTTCAATGTCGTATAAATGCTGCTAACTTATTACACAGTTTGAAGCCTCGTTCAAACAGCTTCATTATTAGGAAACTGTTGGATGGAATATTTAATTCCTGTAAGAACTTGGATTGCAGTAGCGCTACACTGTTAACTTATGTCTTTAGAATAGCTATGTGTTTAGCATCAAATACCCTAATGAGTGAATGAAAACAGGAGTCGACAGTAAAATGCCTTCGCTCTGCATACCTGCGTGTACATAATGATCTTGTCAGCAGTGGTGTAGAGCAGGGTGGCCTTGGTGAACAGTTCATGCTTGCGGTCCTTGTTTTTCTCCTTACTGGCCTTTTGAACGTAATAAGCAGCCAATGTGTCGAGGCACGTCATCTGGTCCTGCTCAAAGTCTCGGTAATCGAGCCGGGCCTCGGTGCGGCCAGCCTCCAACAGCCGGACAAAGTCGTCCACTTTGCCCTGCCGATAGTACTCCAGCTGAGGGGGAAAATGCAAGACAGTTATGCAAACCACAACGAGATCCTTACACCGGGCTACAGAGTGCAAATACATCCTGGCTGGGTGCAACACATGCTCACTCTATCATTGCAGGTAGCACTAGACATGTTGAAGGACAAAGCACAAGCCCGAGTTCTTTCTGTGTCTGCCCGTCATAAAGTGTCGCACTATGTACAATGAAAGATTACTACCAACGATCTCGATGAAATTGTCTGTTAACGTACAAACGAAAGCAGCACGACAGATGGGTGATGTCAAATTGAAGTATACAGTGTTGCATGAGCAGAACAGCCCGTGGTCTTTCACACAGTGACACTGTGTGGAATGATGGTAAAGTGGTGATATGTTCTACTCATGCTAACCAGTCGTGCAGCTACTGACAAGTCTGTTTGTTGCACGCATGAGGTCAGTAAAGAGAATAACCGAATGCTCCTCATTGCGCGAAAAGTACGGTGCATCGATCGAGACAGTGTGTACGTAACGCTGTTTTACTTTCAACACTTCCGGTACACTAGTTTTCTCTTTATTATTGTGTGTGTGTGTGTGTGTGTGTGTGTGTGTGTGTGTGTGTGTGTGTGTGTGTGTGTGTGTGCGTGTGTGTGTGCGTGTGTGTGTGTCTGTGTGTGTGTGTGTGTGTGTGTGTGTGTGTGTGTGTGTGTGTGTGTGTGTGCGTGTGTGCGTGCGCGTGCGTGCGCGTTTACCCTGAGGGGCTATCGTCTTAGTAAAGACTGATTGACGATGCTGAAAAGGAGCGATATGGCGATGTGATTTCCTTTCTGTCTTTCTTTTCGTAACTGCACACAACGCGAAGCGACGATCAAAACGCTCGCTAAGCACGCATCGCGTGGCACGCTAGCACGACCCTTGAAAACAAGAGAAACCTCCGATCGCTGCGCCCTACCGCAAGGTTGACCCATAGATGTAGTTGGGCCTGTTCTTGTCGAAGGATGCCGAGGACTTCTTCTCCTTCCGGTAGTTGGTCGACATCGAGCTCGATCACCTGGAAACACGTAAATTAAGCGGTCACGATCGACGCGGAAACGCACAGCGGCAGGTTCGCTACAGCCGCCGGGACCGCAAAGAAAGCTACGCATCGAAACAAACTCACCTCGTCGGTGTCGCGCAGTGGGATCTCGATGGACCCCGGCATCTTGAAAAAGCTTCAAGAGATCAGAACAGATGGTTTTTAAGCATTAAACGGGAGCATATGACACTCGGCCGACTGTATGCCGACCTTCTATCTTGTTTCTACGTTGTTTTGCCCGATTTGCTTGGTAATGGCGATAGCACTACCGAAGCGCAAGAGAGTCTTTAGTTTCGATTACGAATTGTCGGGCAGCGTGAATCTTTCGATTTAGTTCATTCATTATGAACGTGTATCTGAGGTTCTGCATCCACCTGCTTAAGCGTTGAATATTATGTGATAATATATACGAATATAAATGTGTGGTATAAAAAAATAAATTTATTGTGGCAGTATACAGGCAATTACAATGAAATGTGTCTACTGGGGCGGGAGGGTGGAGGGTTGAATTTTTATGCCGTAGCTGGGAAGGTTCAACTAAAGCCCCTATACTTACCTAAAGCCCCGAAGGTATAGGGGCTTTAGGTTCAACACTTTCCCCCTCTCCTGCCTCCCCGAAAATTTTCAACTTTGCATGTGTATATGTAGCCACATAAATACAAACGCAAGCACGAGGGTACATTTTATTGTAGTATGGTTTAACTCGCTCCCCCAATACACACACACATTATATATATATATATATATATATATATATATATATATATATATATATATATATATATATATATATATATATATATATATATATATATATATATATATATATATATATATATATATATATATATATATATATATATATATATATATATATATATATATATATATATATATATATATATATATATGACGCTCCCACGTTTAAATTCACATATATACCCAATAAAGTGGGTGGGGGGTAGCCGCCGGGGTTGAGCATCAAATGCGTTATTCGAAGGTCGCAGGTTCGGTTTCTGCCCACGGCAAGTTATCTTTTCACCCACTTTTCTTTCTAGACATTTACATAACTTCCCCTATACTTTCCTTGGCATTATTGTCTTTTAGATCTCATTAATATTGTGTCAAACATATACACTTCTTTCCCTTGTATATATATATATATATATATACATATATATATATATATATATATATATATATATATATATATATATATATATATATATATATATATATATACATACAAGGTGTATGTATGTGTGTGTGTGTGTGTGCGTGTGCGTGTGTATGTGCGTGTGCGTGTGTATGTGTGTGTGTGTGTGTGTGTGTGTGTGTGTGTGTGTGTGTGTGTGTGTGTGTGTGTGTGTGTGTGCGTGTGCGTGTGCGTGTGCGTGTGTATGTGTGTGTGTGTGTGTGTGTGTGTGTGTGTGTGTGTGTGTGTGTGTGTGTGTGTGTGTGTGTGTGTGTGTGTGCCACTACTCTTTTCAGTTGTATGTGAATGCAAATGCAGAAAGACTGCACAGAATCCGAGTGCTTTTGGTTGTCCACAGATATTTTATTGACTTCGAGAACAACTAAAAAGAAGAAGAAAAAAACTAACTTGTACAGGAGGAGGATAACAACACGAGAACAGCAAACTGTATCTGTATGACTGTCGTAGAAAAACGCTGAGCCAATCTTCGGCATGTGCGTCTAGAAGCGCATATATATATAAGCCTATAGGAGGCAATAAGCGACCGCTCATAACAGCTTATGAGGAAATTTCCTGCAGCTCGTCGTCTTCCTCATCGGGGTCGATGCCGGCGATCTGAACCGGCGGTGCTCTGCCGCCCACCTGGAAGTCGAATGGTTGCTCTGCCAGCTGCATAGTCTGTTGCACCTTGGGATCGCTCATGTCCTGAAAGAACATTTGGTGAAGGCCTGTACAACCGCGAGTCAACGGGTGAACTTTCAGGTCGCTACAGTGATATACAATGCGGTCATAATCGAAGCCAGAAAAGTGCCGAAAGAAAGAATTTGCATCAATATTCTAGTAATATTTAGCGGAATAAAATGTGCGTCAAATATATATAATGCAAAACAATTATAAAACTTGAAGGATAAATTTCACGGATGCTGTGGAAATAGTTGCTTCCCACAACAGCCATCCAATGAGCGGATGCTCTTTTTTATATAAATAAAAATAATAAATCACGGCTACGTTTTACGGTTGAGTTATAATTTTGGTTTTCCCCTTCATTCGTGCAAGCAAACGAGGGGAAAGAAATGAATGAGCTCATTTGGCCTCGAGAACCATAGATGCGGTTTCAACTACATGGTTTTGTATTGCTACCATACTGGAATCCCAGCCATATTGCCACGTTCCATTTCTCAAGTTTTGTTATCGCCCCAACACATTAGACGATTCTCAGCGCAAACCGCGCCTGCAGTTTTCGAGAAGCTTCAGGACTGTAGTAGATCATTTCGATAAGATCACGCCCACTCCGCGAGCTGTACAGATTATTCTAGAACCTACGTCACCGCCAACGATAACGCTAGAACATTCGACGGCAAGAATATAAATGCCGACGCACTTCGCCGCTTATCAGTTGTTGATCGACGGCCGACGCTCCGTTCGCCGCTATCATATTTGTGGTTCTTTTTTTTACGAATGTATGCGTAGTTTAGAACAAACATGTATATATCTATATACATAGATAACTGTGTATGTGCCACTAGTTTCCTCTATGGATAATGGAGCTTGTATGCCCCATACCCATAGTGTACAAGAGGGGTGTCTAAACGAGCACTGTATGTATAAAATGATGTAAAGAGTTTTTTTTTTGAGTTTGAAGTTAATAAACTTCTCTTTGTATCAGTCCAAGACTGCTACTGTGTAGTCCGACTTTCCGTTTACTGGGCACAGGTTTGCCCAAATAAACAACTTATTATTCGACTAGCAGTGTGCTCGATTCGTCCACGTCACGACCACGTGACACTATTCACCGGGGTGCCGTTTGGCACACAGGGTGTTTCGGCCTATTTGCGCCAAGTTTATTACTAGGAACAGGAGAGTAGCGGAGGGTACGAAGGACAGCGCAAGAGCGAGGAAAGTGCAAGGAGGGGCGATACGATATGTATCGCCCCGCCGCGGTGGTCTAGTGGCTATGGTACTCGGCTGCTGACCCGCAGGTCGCGGGTTCAAATCCCGGCTGCGGCGGCTGCATTTCCGATGGAGGCGGAAATGTTGTAGGCCCGTGAGCTCAGATTTGGGTGCACGTTAAAGAACCCCAGGTGGTCGAAATTTCCGGAGCCCTCCACTACGGCGTCTCTCATAATCATATGGTGGTTTTGGGACGTTAAACCCCACATATCAATCAATCAATCATCAACAATATGTATCGTCCATCTGAAAGGTATCGAGTGTGGAGTATGCTCATAGCACGAAAAGACACACAAGCAGTTGTTCGTAAATGAAAAGAGCCAACAGTTGCGGTACCAGCGCGATGCGGAATCGCTGCGCCTGGTTCATCCATTGGGCCCGTCGGTACGCCTGGCGCACGCGGGCGTCGTGGTCGAAGAGCATCAGCTGCTGGGTGCCGCTCATGCCCCTGGAGACGCTGACTGCGTGCGGCGTGTCCAGCCAGCGCAGGCTGCCCGGCGATGGCGGGCCACGCGAAGAGCAGCCGCGAGGAAGCTGCCGCTGCTGGACGCGGCCCACGTTGGACGACGCCGTCGTGTGCTCGAAGGGCAACCTGCGAGCGCGATACGTATGGTTGCACTAGAGCATCAGCGTGGCCTAGGCAACGAAAGAAGTAGTGCACTTATTCTGAGGCATATGCTGCGTTTCTCTGATGTCAACCAAGGAGTGCTTGGTGTAAGCCTCTTCGACCAAGGAAAGCCGAGTCGTCATTGAAAACAGCCAGCACGTCATGTAGCGCCATGATTCGACATGTGCACGTGCTGAACGAGAATACCAGAAGCACTATCTCAAGGGTGCAAGCTGTCATTACTCCATTTTTTCTTAGAGTGATATGTAAGCGAATTGCACCCTGCGGGGTGTGAAGTTTAGAGGTCATCAAAAGTGTACGCGCAGTCGGTCGCGATAGGAACGTTTAAGAAATGCTGGCAGTCCTTTATCAGCCGATATCTGCAAAAAACATTTGAGTGCGCTACATGTTGAAGACTCTTCTGCCACAATATAACTCTGGGGACTTTCCAGTGCTCATGTAGGCAGTTAGTAAAATGTATGCAGAGTGGCGTGCGTGTTGTTATGTGGAGCAGGTTGTGCGGCTGCTGCAGAGCGCGGAGCGAGGTAGGCCGATCGGTTCCGCGAAGGGAAACGCAAAAGACCATCGCATGGGAACAAAGGAGACTCCGTCGTTCACCCGGGTCACGAGCAGAGCAGTCAAAGTCGCCCCTATAGTTTGAAACCAGAAAAGGGTAAAGCTTACTCGGAAGCGCATCTTGCAAGAACCGGGTCAAGCGTGGTAAGTTCATTGTTTGGCATGCACGTGTGCCGTTTGGGAATGCCGCACGGACGAGACCACTGACAGACCCAAACACAGTTGTGGCATGCGGGCGAGCTTGTCCGCCCCGCGATACGTTTTTTTTTTTTCTGGGGGGGGGGGGGGGCGGGGGGGGTTACGCGGCTTCTACGAATAGACGTTTAGTGAGAGCTGACGGAGCTCGAGCCTGGTAATGGTTAGAAGAGGAAAAAGGCACCTGCAGCCCGGAGCACAGCGCAATGCCTGAGAACAGCTACCGTCAGCCGATACACGGGCTGACATGGGAGAGATTGTTACACGCTGAAAAACCTATACCCTCGCGTGTTGTATATTATGACGTGCTTGTTTCCAATGCCGTGTCCATCATGAATGTGTTCATTCGATTGGTGGTGGTTATATCAGCCCCCAAAGTGGGATTTGTTTGTTTGTACACCTTCTGTTTGGCCGGGGGTTCAAAAGAGGGTGTTTGAATGTAAAATGAGAGAGCGGAAGTTCGGGCTTGGACCCGGGCGGGCGCCTGAGTGCTGCAATGAAGCGTCTCTTCACCGGACTACGGCTCTTCCTCCGCGCTGCCACCGAGCACTCGACACCCATTGCGAACCTCGAGCACATTTCCCTCCTTAGCCAGTTTAGAAGCTAGACTATGCCTTTTCTGCGGATATAGAGGCCTTGTTTCATTTAGTGCCTCATGATGAATTGTTCGTAGTGGTCACTCAGGGAGTGTATTCAGTAAAATGGCTAGATAAGGTTTCAATGTTCCACCAGAGTGACATTCAAGAGTTTCGTGTTTCTTTTATAGTTTTATTTACAAGCCACATTTATCTCGATCCTCTTCTGCATTCAGCGGCAGGGCATATGGGTTGGATCATGTGTTGCCCGGTCCTATAATATATTTTTAGCCGCCGTGAACCACTCCCTGAGTCGCGAGCTTGCTGAACTGTTGTAAAGGACTTCCGATATGTAGACGACATTTTAATTGTTACCTCCAAACAACTATAACTATGACCCACAGTGATTAAGTGAGTAGAACTTTGATGAGATTTAGAAAATGCGGCAAAGGCTTAGTTTTTACGCATGAAACCCCGACCAAAGGCTCACTGCAGTTCTTAGATATTAACTTGAATTTTAGTTCGCATCACATCAGCCGGAAATGTGCTCCAGAAGCGCAGAAAGAGCTCCTGCCTTTTGAGTGCGCATTCAAAGATAGTGAAAAGGGCAATTGCAAGCTCGTCCCTGGAATCGGCTCCTACAAGTCATGCTCGAACGCAATGCATGATATGCTTCCAGAACCAAATCAATAGGCTGCTTTCAGCAGGCTTCCCGCCCGCAATCATCACGCTTTGCGATTGGAAAACTTCTAAAAAGGTTAGAAAAGAAAGAACATCTCGGTAGCAACGCGCGACCGCGAAGGAAGAATGTCACACGACGAGCATAACTTGCGAGTGGTTCTTAAGATAGAGAAAGGAAGAGAAAAGTGAGCCCCGTTATTGTCTGCTTCAGGAGCGACACCGCCACAGAGCTCACAAGGGATGGGGGTGAGAAGGGATAAAAGAGTAGAAGTAAAGGTATAGAAAAGAGGAAGAAGAAGCAACAACAAACTGAGGGGATAGGAGAGACAGGAAAGATGGAAGCACGGTCACTGGAGTCCGAGGACGGGGTACACTTGCGAGAGATGTTGTCGGCGTCTGTAGATGGTGTAGAGCAGGTCCAGTAGGTCAGAGCTGCACTGTCGTCGAAGACCGTCGGCGACAGGAGGTGACGTAGGGCCAGCCCAGTCGGCCAGAGCTACGATGACGCCGAAGGTCGCGAGCGCACAACCGGTCGGCACTAAATCCAGCGAGCGAGTCCACGAGCATAACTTGAAGAAAGTGGCAGGCAGGCATGGCGTCCGAGTGGTTTTCTCGACGTTAAAATATCTTTGCCGGCTTACGCCCAAGGTTCTGTAGGTACGGACAATGGTGAAGCGGCTGCGGAAAAAAAATCCCCCCGAAAGTTTCTTGAAATGTACCACAGGAGTTGTGTACAAAATCCTGCTCACGTGCGGTCGTTCGTATACGTGGGAGGGCGCTGCGTCAATGAAAGAGTGGAGGAGCATGCCGCGTCCATTACAAAGAGGGAAGGGGCGGCCATGGGCGAACTTGCCAGCTCATGCATGGGGTGCGAGCCCACATTCGCAAGGGTAAAAATTATAGGCAAATTCAGAGAGAGAGAGAGTAGTGCGCGAGATGTTAGAAGCTTTTTATATTAATTGGGCAACAACTGCGTAAATGGCACGTCAGTCGCTCTGTATACCGCAGAAGGTAATTTTATGCCCAGCTTTTTTGTTGACGATAAATGAATAAAACCACCTGATAACTTGTGCTCTTTCCGTTCGCTCTGTCCGATAGATAGATTGTCCAACGATTCCCATCGCTTCTGATGTCACTGGCCTACCCAGCGATGAAATGCCCCCCCCCCCCCCCCCCAGAAAATAATGGCTACGCTACTGTTTGATGGGGACCAAAATGTTTCAGCCATCCTGTTGTGTCATAACTCATGGCAATTATCACGATAGATTTTCCAACGATTCACATCACTGCTGATGTCACTGGCCTACCCAGCGATAAAATGCCCCCCCCCCCCTTTCAAAAAAAAAAAAAAAAAAACTGGCTACACTATTGTTTGATGGGGACCAAAATGTTTCAGCCATCCTGCTGTGTAATAACTCGTGGCAATTACCACCAGGAGGCGTAAATCACAAATAGAGTAAAAAAAGGATACTTTGTCACTTATAGGTGACGCACACGCTATCGGAGGCCCTCGGAAGTGCGTCTCTAACGTGCAGGTGCATCTGTTCTACGGGCATGTAGTATGCATGCATGCCTGCTGCATATAGATAGCAGTGACAACTATAACAATCGGCGCTGTTGAAGGACGTTTGTCAACTAACCTGTGCCTCCTGGCGCGTCCGGGGGGCGAACCAAAGATGCTTATCAGCGGCTGCCCTCGACTCACGCACTGTCGGATGTCATCGTCCACCTGAGTCACGTAAACATGAATCAGCACGGCAACGTGTTGTGATACAAACGGGTGGATTAGATGGCGATAAACATTTTGCTACCTTCCGCATGACGTTGCGAAGTGATTCGTCGATTTCATTCGAGATCTGACTGCGTATTCTGAAAAAATAAATAACGTATCAGTCGAAGAGAAGAGGAACATCGAGCGAGCAACGCACTGCTATCGTTTAATTTCCGGAAGCATGGACAACTGCGTTTCAAAGGGAGCGAATGCAATAACAGCCGTTTATTATATATTTGTTCATCCGGCCGTAAGCTAACATTCGGATAAAGTAATCATGACAATCGTCTGCTGCAATCTCTGACATATCAGATTTGTAGGAACGGGTACTCAGCTTCGCGCATACCTCAATTTTGGTTGTTGTCCATGCATATGTGCGTTGAGCCATTGATCGAGCGTAAATTTATTCTTTGGTAGCGTCTCCAAGGAACACAAGGTATGGGTACCTAATTTCAAAACTGATATCTCGTAGACCGTTATACGCGCCAAGTTAAGGTCAAACAACGTAAAATTAAGCTGCTTGACAATTGTGCTTATTTTCGGGCTACGTTTTATGAATTAGCAAGAGTGGTACGTTTTAGATGATGTGCGAGTCATGCGACTTGATTACCTGGCGCTGTTTGACGCTGGAACCGACTGAACTTCATCGGGGTCTGCACTATCCATTGCTTCGGACTCCACAGAAGCGTCGTACTGACCCCTCCGAATAACGTCCGAAGCCCTTTGACAATAAAAAAAGAAAGAAGTACTGTCAGGATGCTCGTCAGGATACTAATATTTTGTAGCTTTGGGTGTTTCTACTGGACGAGAACCGGCGCATTCAGCATGTTATGGAATATGAGGCGTTCTCGGTTAATTACCTGACATGCGTGGAAGAGAGAACGTAGTCTTGCATGTTTATATCTTCCTCCATATGCTCCTCGTTCGATTATCACGCTAAAGAAGCTGAGTAACTCGCAAGAACTTGAAATATTGCTTTGTAAGAGCGCACAGCCAACTCTGACAAAACGCCGAGACACGTCTGGCATCTGGTACGCGAATTCGGTGCAGACGAATATTTCAAGTCGTACAAAAACAAACAATAAACAGTGCCTCATAAGTTATGAAAATCAAAACGCCCACGCACAGGTGTTTCTAAGCGTCAAAATTGAAAACAGGGCAAAATCTTTTTTTTTTCTGCCTCGCACATAAGTCGCAACAGTTATGCTGTTTTGCGGTACATGGTTGTTAGGCGAGAGCGCGCTAGCAACAAGTTGGTTTCGGTTTTTATTCCGGAAGTTCGCGCGTATCTACGACAGTTCCGTTGAGACGTGTGCTATATAAGCGTCAGCACAGCTGTATTTTCCGCAGATTTCATCATCATTTTGTCGTACGCAGCGTTGGTGAACCTCTCTGTTGTAAGCAACTTGTTTGGTATTTCTCCTGTTTGCCTCACTACTGTTCTCAACTTGCTACTCATCACGTTTGTCTGCGCATTGCTTGTCTTGACAAGCGGCGCGATCTGACCGTTTCAGCTGTATTTCCCGCAGATTTCATCATCATTTGTCGTATGCAGCGTTGTTGAACCTCTCAGTTGCAAGCAACTTGTTTTGATATTTCTCCTGTTTGCCTCACTGTTCTCAACTTGCACAGACAAGCGTGATGACGAGTAGCATTTCTTATTTTGACAAGTGGCGCGATCTGATCGTTTCAGCTGACTTCACATAACGACATTATTTGTGTTGCAGCTTTCCTCGTCGTTCGCGCACCAGGAAAACAAAACATGCCGGAGCCCATCGCCAAGGCACCGCCCCTTCAAGGCGTGCAGTCCAACTTTGTAAATCGGCTGAGCGAACTGCCTGCCGTCACGAGTCTGTGGGAAACGGCGGCTCAGTCGTACGCCCGCGCCAAGGCGAACCCGGGCCTGCTGGCGTTCGCGATTGGCACCGCCGAGAGATCGGCGGCAATGGCATTCGCCTCTAGCAAGCCAGTCGTGGACAAGTTGGCCACGCCGATCAGCATTGTCGACGGCTTGGCCTGCAAGGGACTCGACAAGCTGGAGGAAGTCTACCCCGACGTCAAAAAGAAGCCGCACGACCAGATAATGACCGATGCCGTCGAGTACGGGCGCAAGAAGTACGGCGACGTGAAGGATTACGGCATCAATAAGGTAGCTGTCTTGTCGTCAAGGGGGGGGGGGGGGGGGGGGGTCACCTTGCTTGCCCGTGCATCGGTATTCGTGCCTATCGGGTTTCTCCGTCACGCGCTCGAGGTGCGCAATCGGCGGATCATTTAACGCTCTGGTTATTTCCTTGTCATTCACGGACACTTGTAAAGCAGTGTCTGCGTGTCAGCTGTAGGGAACGAATGGTCTTTCGATTTAGACGGCGTTTACGTTAACAACCACTTTACCGTGTGTTAATATCGCAGTATTTCCTTATATTTAAGCTGTAGCTTTGGGATAGCAATCCCAAAGCTTCATTCAATTTTGCTGTGAAGTGGTGCAAGCTCTCTCCACTGTGACTCGAGCTTCGCCAAAATTTTGAATTTCGAAGTAAGCGGGCTATAGACTATAGCCTTCTTTGAGTGCACATGTGAAATTGCCGAAATAGCCATCCAAGGTTTCATAAGCCACAATATTGCATATTATTTAGCCTCACGCTATGGGCAGTGGGAGCTTTTCATTGGTTAAGCATATATTTCTATGTATTGTTGCAAGGCATGGTGGTAAAGTGAAATGGAACTGGCGTTTGAACAGTGTGTGATATTGTGTAATTCTTTGTGGTGAGCAGTGCGCAGCTTGTTTATGGTGAAGCTAAATTAGACGTTATATCGCGCCATTGTTGAGGAAGTGCCATTTATATCTGCTCGGCACATCCGCTTTCTAATCCGACAGTGCAGGGCTGCAGCAGGATGATGAAATGACTTGCTTATCTCCACTTGACGCACTGTTGAATTGAAGGACTCTGCGATTTTCAGATCAACGACATCAGGAGTGTGTCTGCTGGAACCGTTCATAGGGTGGTGCATCCTGCGGAGACTATCTCGCAGTGCCAGAGTCAAATCTTGGTTTATGCCAAGCAAGCTCTTGCTGCTACTGAAGCTACATTGGACCAGGTATGCCAGCTATTTTAATTTCTATAGCAAAGCCACTGGTTGTGCTTACTGGCCTACCTAGGGGATATTTAAAATTAAAAAAAAAAGGGAAACATATTTGTTGTGTTCTGCCAGAGTTGCTCATTTGCTTTATAGGGTAAAAAAACCTGTCATCAGATGTAAATATTTAGCAATTAAAAACCACTCAATCGTTATGAGCCTCCTGCGTGGATGCCTATGTTAAATCTGTTGCTTCCCTCCTTGCTGGATCTACAGCAGTTGTAGATATTTCTTTAATGGCTAGGTGCTCATTATATCGTAATTTTTCCCATTAATAGGCACACTAGCATATTGCATACTTAGTAGCATTCACTTATGTACCTCTACAAATCGCTTACATAATTTAATTTTGTTAACTTTTGTTACCTAGAGGACCACATTATGATGTAAGTTATGTATCCTATGGTGTTACTTTTTGCAGTTCAACTTCGTTATTTAAAATGGCTGTTGTTAATGAATATGGAAATGTAGAAGATATGATTTAAGCAAATGGCTGCAAGCAGCTTTTATTTTGCTCAATGATGTTTGTATTAATCTGTGCTCTGGATGAAGTTATTGTTTAAACTGGCTTTTGAAGAATTTCAGTCCTAGCTGTCCCTTGTTGAATAGCTTGAGACAAGTTTTTTAATCACTTAGATGCTAATTTTCAAATGTTGAAGTATTTTTCACTGAAAAGTTATAGTGGGACCGAACTTTGGAAGTTCATGGCTTTTTCTTCTAAAAAGCGGTTGCACACAAGATTGCACCAATTTTGGGCGTACTCTATAGACAGACGTCACGAGGTTGCCAGCCCGCGACTCCAACTTTGTAGAACATAGCGGAGTGTACAATCGGGGTTGTTTCTTTACTCACGTAGGTGATTAGCCGCCACGCTTTGGTCATCTTGGTGATGCCTTTCCGGACTTAAGGTCTATCCACGCGTATCCTTCAAAAAATTGGCATCTCATTATTGTTTGTTTTTGCTACGTTGCAAACTCTATAAGAAGTGTAATGTTCACAATGGACAGGAATCTGCGAGATGGTTAATACTTCGAATATTCTTTGCTCGAGCATCCTATGAAAACATGTGGCCAGCTCCTTTTTGCAAACACTGTCGAAACAGCCAAGCTGATCCCCTTTTATCATTCTTGCCTTCACCCATATTTGTGTGCCTCTTATGGTTTAAACTGTTCGTCAAAATGTGCATTGTAAATTGCTCTTCTGTACAATATTTGAGCTACATTTCCGATGCATCCCGAACAACTCAAATACTATAGGTATCATTCGAACCACTGCTGAATACTGCTGCTGTATTTAGTTATCTTTTTGTCTGCCTATCTTTCTTCACATTGACATTGCATTACTTCTAATATCACTTATATACATTCCTTCGCATTATTTTCTGTTTGTTCTCTTTAATATTTTGTCTTCGCGGGTTCATATCCCGGCTGCGGCGGCTGCATTTCCGATGGAGGCGGAAATGTCGAGGCCCGTGTGCTCAGATTTGGGTGCACGTTAAAGAACCCCAGGTGGTCAAAATTTCCGGAGCCCTCCACTACGGCGTCTCTCATAATCATATGGTGGTTTTGAGACGTTAAACCCCACAAATCAAATCAAATCAATATTTTGTCTAACAAAAAAAAATGAGCCCTTAAGTTTACTTTCCTCCCTACATCTGAAAGAGTTGTCTCATTAAATTCCTTGGGCCAAGTTCATGGGGCGATCTTGGCCCACAGTAACACGAGTCAAGGACTGCAATAAGAACTGCCCTATCTTCTTTTCAGCACATAGCGTCCCTTGGAATTGACATGAAGAAAGATGGCAACGAGGCTGTGCCTCCGGAAGAGGTGGCTCTGCTCGCTAGGCTGGACAGCATCTCCCGCAAGGCATCGACGTGCGCCTCGCGTCACGCCGCCCTGCAGCTGAGGGTGCTGCAGCGCTATGCAGGCGACTCCATTGCCCGTTTTCAGATGGCTCTGCAGGTGATCCAGAGCATGAAGCAGAATCTGGCTGCTGGCACCAACCAGTCCTTCCAGGAGGTCCTGGCTCGCATGAGCCTCCAGTCTTCCTGGCTCCAGGGACTACTGAGCGATCCCACTGATGAAGCTCAGCTGAAGGTGGGTGTGGCACAAATGGAACGAAACTGGTTTAGTGCCATATTTGATGGAGCGACGCATAAAGGACACAATCACTCGCGCATAAAAATGGCTCTGGTACAAGCGCTGGACTGTAACTTCATTGAAGTCCAGTGCTTGTTTGCATAATTTTAATAAGTGTGCAATTGTGTCCTTCGTGCGCTGCTTCGTCAAATGCTGTGGCTCACAAACTAGCCCTCGGTACATTTCGTGCTGCCATTTGGCAACTGGACAGGTGCCCAAAGATGTCGCGTAGTCGCACCTTGGAAATGTCAGCTCAGTTTTGTGAATGTCAAACCAGACACACAGCGTGCCTCCCAAGTAGATGATGATCATGGTAGGGTCCCACTGGCAACTTTGGCTAATACCCTTGTACATGCTGACCCAGTAGTTGATGTCGAAGCCAGCTTGGGTGGAAAATGTACCGGGATTACAGGTGCGGAACACCCTTAGGTACATTGTGGTTGGCACCACAGCTGTAGACAAAGGAGCTGTTGTCAGTGGTAGCCATGGTCGGTTACTGGATGTCGCGGTGAAGCTTTGTGGTGAGGATGGGGAATATTCACCTCCATCAAGTCAGTTAAGCAATTGACGAGTCGGTAGACTGTAGTTTTTAGACTATTTAAGCTATATAGCTACATTAACCGAAGCAACGCTGAACAGTTAAACTTGGAGCCCGAGCAGAGAGAGATCATCTTTCTCTTCGTCCGGCACACGCAGGCATGGTTCAGAAGGCTAGCAATATGCAAACGGTAATATTTATCTTTAGCATGTTTTATGAGCCATGCGTGCTTCACATTGCAATACAGGGCTACACACAGGCTAAGCTGACAGTGCACAGTGCTACACATATCTGTCCAGAACATGGTAATGTTGAAATGCAATGAAACCAACTCTTTTTTACATCTGGAGTAGTAGCCTATGTGAAATTCACCAATTAGAAGTGTGATAGCAAATTGCAGTGCATGTGGTATTGTCCACATGGTTCAAAATTGCTTTCTCAGAACTGTTAGGAAGGTAACAATTTGAACAGCTTACCATTTCTCTGGCTTGACAATGTTACCTGAGGTTGCCCTTTCAATGCAATTATCTTGCATAGGCAGCACTGAAAGATCTGTTTACTGCCTCTAAATATGCTTTGTCTAAATGCAGAATATACAGGCCACTGTGCTCAATTTTGCTCGAACTGCATTGAGTACGGCTAGTTGTGCACTGGAGCAGCCTGCAGTCCTGGTTCGAGGCATGTCCTCCCAGTTGCAGGAGTCCTACAGTCGGCTGCTCAACTCTATATCCGACATGCTGCAGACGTTGACGGGCGTTGCCAACATCAGCGAGCTCACTACAGTCACACTCAACAACCTTCACCTGCAGTCCATCCGGCTTGAGTATTCTGTCCGCCTGTTTACACACCAGGCACTGGAGTGGCTGGTGAGGCTTCTTGATTTAAGGTTGTGTAACGAGGAACGTGATTGACACGAAGGCCGCCGACGTAGCCGTGTCGATTTCGCCACTGCCGAACTGCTGAAGCGGTGCGGCTGCAGGCGTCTAGTCCGTCAAGATTGTGGGCTCGTTCTTTCTGGCTCTAGTCCTAGCATGAGCTGCGCCACAGGCATGGTGCAGTGGCTAGTGAAATGACGGTGATGGCGACGCTAAACTTCTTTCTGTTCGTTGGCTGAACATGTTGTATTGCAGCTGGTGCAAGCTAGTGAGCCAGTGTCGCTCTGTTTTATTTGCAGCTCGGCCTTTTCCACTGGGGAGCAGTTCTTGTTTTCTACAAGTAAAGCACCAGGTTCTCGTTTTCTGATGAACCCCTATTTTCAAGTTCACACACTGGTGTCTCTTACACCAAATTGTGCTGCATCAGTGTTTTTTATAAAAGGTTCGGCTGTTGTGCATATGCGTAGGCTTGCGCAAATATTCGAGCACTTCAAGTATTCGAATGTGGTCCCATTATATTGGAAATTTTGAAGTGTTCGAAATGAACAAATAGGTGCACATTAGTCAGCATGTAACCCCCTGTAGGTGGTTTCACTGTAGTGGAGGCATGCTGTGCCATGAATACAACCTATCCAGGGAAATCATTGCCGTGAAGCCCCACTTCAAGGTTAAATGACCATATTATCCCCTTGCATCAATTCATGATTTTTAAAATTTGAAATCTCTTTATGCCAGCTTTTATGCCTTGAGTATAGAAAACTTTAAAACTTGGCTTCATAGGTTATAGCTTGCATTCTACCAAAAGTGAAATCCTGCTACAATACATAGTTTTCACGTGCCGTCACTGACAGGTTCTCTGCGCTGGGTATCTCAGCATGGCATCCACAGCGACTTCTTATCCCATAAGAATGGCAGTGCAGGGGAGGCCACACATTTATTCTGTCCCAGTGTTCTTTTGTGCTCTCCCTGCTTTCTTCAGTCTGCCAACCGTGGGAACACATAGTAACGCCAGGGGGCACCAGCACTAATTTGATGCCAGTTTCTTGCTCCACGGATTTGATTAAAAGTTCACGCAGCATCTAGACTATCTGGTACCCCAAAACGTCTGCCACAGTGACGTCAATATAGAACTATGTATTAAGTTGCTTCTACTTCCTTTGAACCAAAAAGAATAACATTTGAACATACCTTATTTAAATTAAGAAAAAAATATTGTGCAAATTAAGCCATGACAAATTTCTGCATTTTCTGTATAATATATTGTATGTGCTATTTGAATTCAATTTGAAACACTTCGAAAAAATCGCTGTTTGCTTTGCCTTTACTTTGAATTTAAATTTGGCTATTTGCACAAGCCTACATATGAAAAGTAGCCCACCAGCAATGTGATGTGGTCAACTTCCCTTCTGTTCACGTCGCTGTATTTTGTTTTATTTTTTGCTGAAAACCTTCTAGATTCCATTGAGAACCCGCAAGCTTAGGCAAAGCAAGTGTTTGCATGTAGTCAGCGAGTGCACAGTTGCGCGGACAAACATGCTCGAAAATCCGCGGGATATGCCTTTAACGCATAGCAGCATGGATATTGCATACCAGGGTCAAGAATAAACTCTACGGGCAAAACGTGGACTGCATTTTTTTTTTCTGTGGTAGATTTTCTGTGCTGTTAATTTTTCCTTATAAGTGTAAACAGAAACAATTGACATTGCATCTTCTTCGACACTTTGCAGAGGTGTAGTGACTGCTTGCACAAATGCTGCTCTAATCAACATCTCTTTGCCTTTCCCTTTGCCTGTTTAGACTACACTTCCGGGTATGGAGCGCCTGTTGCAGACCCCCACTGAGATGACTTCTTTTGGCTCAGACTCCACGCAAACGGTCGAGTCATCGTCCGAGGAAGAATCCTCTGCAGATGAATCTCTGTAGCCCTTTTTTTTGCCTGCATTCATATAAGTATCGAACAAAGCTTTTGTGTGAGGGTGCACCACTGGCATTTATAAACCGAACCAAGTTTTGTCAGTGAGGTTGCAGACACATTCCATATGTATACTGTTACTTAAATAAAGCTGTTTGCTTGGCACACTTGTCTATTGTAGTTGCTCCTTAAATTGCTTTAAAAAAAAAAGTATACACTGCATAAACAGCTATGTTGGATTGTACGCCCCCCTTAAGGGGGGGGGGGGGGGGCATACAATCCGACTTTCCTGTTCACACGGGGTGTTCTTCTTGGAAGCGTGCTGTATAATGCGTGTACAGTATATTCCTAGACAATTTCCTGAAGACGCAGTAACGTAGCAGACATGTTTTGTTGAACGAGAGAAATTTCACTTCAAAAGCCTGGACATCTTGGAATACATATACATCCACAGGAACACGATTGCAAATTAGAACCAACATTTGGCAACTGGACGTCATGTTCAGAGCATACCGCATTTCCTCGCGTAAGGAACGCACTCGCATAATAAACGCACTTCCAACTTCAGTGATCAAAATTTGGATGTTTTCCCCAGCGTAATAAACGCACCCCCCTGCATTCATACACTGCAGTCCCGCTAACCGACACCAGGCGCCTCCTCACCCTTTGGATCTCTCCCGTTTCTTATGACTTTGCCGATCCCCCTTAACCACCTCGGCTCGCTCCCGCCCCTTCTTCGCCCGTTGCCACATGCCTATTGCTTTTCGTTCTAGCTGTGCGCGGCACGTCCCCCGTCTTATCTGTGCGCCACAGCGGGGTTCTTCACGAGTAGTTCCAGTGTAGAGACATCGTAGCTCATAAGCACACAGCGAGCGAAGGTCACCGAACTGCCCCCCCCCCCCCCCCCCGCCAAACAACGTCGGTCGCTTCCTGCGAACTTCCTTCTTCTTTAGCTCACATTTTTTTCTTCAATCTTACTGTCCCTTTATTCTCCGTTTCCACCCCCCCCCCCCCTCCCGTGAATGTATCGGTTGAGGTGTCCTCACATGAGAGACAGTTATGGTGCACTACACCCCCCCTTTTTTTTAGGTTCATTCGAGTCACCTGCACCGGTCGGAACCGGTTCATGGCTGTGCACGCGAAGTTCAGAAATTGTGCAGCGCGAGTTCAGCGGTGCAGGCACAACACGACACCCGAAACAAATGACGATGTGCCGACAAGGTGTTGGCCTTATTTCTTTTCGGTTAATTTACACCATTCAGCAAACACTGACCTATAGCGAAACGCACATGCGATCAGTTTATGAGGCGCAAACATCTTGGCAAAACACACCGCATTTGTAGAGGCGGGTACGGCGCCTAAGCCACCTACGTCTAAGTGCTGCGTCGTCTGCTCGGCTGCACGCGCGCCTGCACCAAGCCGGCACCGTCAGCGAAGGAGGTGCAGGAAAATTGTGAACCGGTGCTGTACCACTTCTGCACCTTTCGAAACGAATGGCAGAGTTCAGCGGTCGTCAATGCTGCACCGCTGAAACGAATGGTAAGGTGCAGCACCTCGTGAACTGGTTCACGTGGTGCAGGCGAATCGAACGGACCTTTTACCTTTCCTCCTTTTTCTAAAGAATCATCACTACCCTCCCCCCCAAAAAAAGCCCAAACGCGGGCACGCGATTTTCGAGCAACGGCGGCAGGGTTTGCTGTCGCGAAGGGTCATTGGTCGTTATCACGTCGCAGGTTTCCGGAAAACCTGAAAAAATCGTTTGGCGATTTCCGCAACATGGTAGCACCCCCGATTATCGCTTTGCTTGTTATCTACGCGTAGAGGCACTTCTCAAGTAGAAGCGAGGGGGGGCGGCCGTATTTTGTCGTTAATCTTGTTATCGACGGTTCGCGTTGATGCTTCGGGAGTAGCAATTGCTGCAATGTTGCTTTCTTGCAACCACCATGGAGGAAGGAAAATTTTTCCTTCTTCCATGGCAACCACGACCTAGTCGTGCTTGCTGCAATGCTAACGGCGCCGTCACGGTTGTCGTGCTCGGTTGCCGCGAAGTTGGCAAAGTGCATCGTAGCGCACGCTTTCGGGCGCCCCTCGAGATCACAGGAGATACCACTGTTGCGGTTAAACAATTGGGAGAAAAGATAGCCGCAAAACGTTTTTATGGCGTACGCGCTACGCGGGCGGCCTTGGCGACGATGGATGGATGGATGGATATGGCTGTACCCTTTAGATCGGGCGGTGGCTAGCGCCACCAAGCCGTAATACTTAATGAACTCAAAACTATATTTATTTATTTTTTCCTTAAAAAGTGAGTTTGAGGATTCGTACTTTGCAGTGAAGAGTTTAATTTTCACTCGTGCCTTGACTTTAGCCACCAATCAGATAACCTCCTTCTAGTTAAGTCTACTTGCTTAAAGTCTATTTTGCCCTCCCGGTCCCTAAACCCCAGTGCTTTGAAAAACTCTGCGCCGTCATCCTTAACTATAGGGTGAAGCCCTTTACAGAACATTATCAAGTGTTTGGCAGTTTCTTCTTCCTCTCCACACGCACTGCGTACTGTGTCTACCCCTTCGTATTTGGCCCGATATGTCTTGGTTCGCAGTACTCCCGTCCTTGCCTCAAACAGTACAGAACTACCCCGAGTATTATCATAGATCCTTTCCTTGGCAATTTCCTGCTTAAACGTTCGATAGATCTCTAGTGCGGACTTCTTAATCATGCCCATTTTCCACATGTCAGTCTCCGTTTCCTATACTTTCTTCTTAACAGATAGTTCTTTTTGGTTTGGCCACCTGCTGTTTTCTAAGTATTTACCAGTCAACTTCCTGGTTCGCTTCCTCCATTTTGTATCGACATTCTTCATGTACAAGTAGCTGAAAACCTTCCTAGCCCAACGCTCCTCCTTCATTTCTCTCAATCGCTTCTCAAATTTTATCTTGCTGCTAGCTTCCCTGCCCTCAAATGATGTCCATCCCATATCACCTTGTACTCCCTGATTTGGTGTATTCCCGTGAGCTCCTAAAGCAAGCCTACCTATTCCACGTTGCTTAATTTCTAATCTTGCTTGAACTTCTGATCTCATGCACAAGACCGCATTGCCGAACGTCAGCCCAGGAACCATGACCCCTTTCCATATTCCTCTCACAACATCATACCTATTGTAATTCCACAGTGCCCTATTTTTCATCACTGCTGCATTCCTGTTACCTTTAGTCGTCACGTATATTTCGTGTTCCCTCAGGTACTCGGTCCCATTGCTTATCCATACGCCCAGATATTTGTATTTATCTGTTATCTCTAGCGTGACGTCCTGTATCCTAAGCTCACTACCTTCGTTGTCATTGAAAATCATGACTGCTGATTTTTCCTTACTGAATCTAAAATCTAACCTATCTCCCTCATTACCGCAGATGTCCATCAATCTCTGCAAATCTTCCTTGTTGTTGGCCATTAGCACTATATCATCTGCGTACATTAATGCTGGTAGTGCCTGATCAATAAGTTTTCCTTGTTTGACTAAAGAGAGGTTGAAGCCCAGCCCACTTCCCTCTAATTTTGCCTCTAATCCTTGTAGGTACATCATGAATAATAAGGGTGACAGGGGGCACCCCTGCCTAAGCCCCCGTTTTACCTCTGCAGGCTTGGATACCTGTTTTTCCCACTTTATAACTACCTTGTTACCTTTATAGATACCCTTTAAAAGATTAGTGACTACATGTTCCACGCCTAGTGTGTTCAGTATTCCCCACAATTCCTCTTGAACCACGCTATCGTACGCTCCCTTGATATCCAAGAATGCTAGCCACAGGGGCCTGTGTTCCTTTTCTGCTATTTCGATGCATTGCGTCAGTGAGAACAGATTGTCTTCCAACCTCCTGTGTTTCCGAAACCCATTCTGCAGTTCCCCCAGCACCCCCTCATCTTCTATCCATGCCTGCAGTCTTTCCTTTATAATCTGCATCGCCAGCCTGTAGACCACTGATGTCACTGTTATAGGACGGTAGTTGTCTATGTCAGCTTTGTCCCCCTTTCCTTTATAGATCATGCTCATCCTGCTAAGTTTCCATCCATCGGGAACTTCACCATCGATTATTATTTTGCTCACTGCCTCTCTCAAAGCCTGCTTAGACTTCGGACCTAATGTCTTTATCAGCCTAATTGGAATGCCATCTGGGCCTGTTGATGTACTACTAGGAACCCTTTTCTCAGCCCTTTTCCACTCTTGTTGTGAAAATGGAGCCATTGCACCACTTGATTCGTCCTTGTCTATTGTGGTGCATAAAGTACTTCTTTGTTGAAATTTTTCTGTCACCCTTGCTCTTATATATTCAATAGCTTCGTCCCCTTCTAGCCTGGCACCTTGGGCTGTAGTTATAAAACTCTGCTCTAGGCTCGTCTCATTTCTTAGGGAGTTTAGATGGTTCCAAAATTTCGCAGCTGCCTTTCTATCTTTTTTATGTACTTCTGCCAGCCACTGAGCTCCCTTTCTTCTAATCTTTTCATTGATCAGAAGGGATGCAGCCCTTCTACAGCTTAGAAAGGTTTCCCATTTTCTTTCAACATCATCTGTCGGTTCACCCCGCTGCTTAGCATGTCTGTGTTCCCTAGAGGCTTCCTGACGTTTTGCTATGGCTCTCTTAACTTCCTCATCCCACCAACTTTTGGGTTTGTGTCTTCTTTTCCGGGGTGACTTGTTACGCGTCTTAGCAAGCTCTAGCTCAAAGAGTCTAATTAGATTCATGTATGTCCACACTGTCTTATTATCCTCCGTGATTACTTTCTCAATTTGTTTAGTGGCTATTTCAATTTGCCTTTCTGAATAACAGAAAGCTTGCAGAAGATAGCGCCATCAACCATCGAAGATGAGTAAAGTGCAACGAAGAAGCTGGTTCCAAACAGTGTACTCGTATGTGAATTGCGAAAGGCTAAGCGACCTAACTCTTTTTCTTTGCATTACCGCATTTTTTTTGCTTCTCCCGTAAAAGTTTGCCTAAAATTTACCCCGCATAATAAACGCGCCTCCCAACATTGCTCCGATTTTTTGAGAAAAAAGTGCGTTCATTACGCGAGTAAATACGGTATTTCTTGGTTGGGTCAATTGCTCTATACAGCATTTTTACCGTAACTGAACCCATCTGCACTTTTCAGGCACACGCTTTCCAGAAATAAAAAAAGAAGAAGAAGAGGGAACTAAACCAATACGTTTTCTGCTAGACTTCTAGGTCTTCTCATTGGTCTTGACTTTGTGTTGCTTTCTTAGGTTTACCTACTCCAATTATTTTTGTAGACTGCCTGGGCCAGCGATTCCACAAGTAATTGCTTTCCGTCACATTTGGTTGCACCACGACTGGTGGAAAAATAAACTGTTTAAGTTTAATGCCTTTTAAAATTATTGCTTAAAATGAAACTATTGATGGTATATTGTCACAGCCCATTATGCGCATGCAAAGAGTAATTCAGAGGTGGCCTAGAAGATTGAGCAACAAGACCAGAAGTCAAGTCTTCTAAAGAACATGAAGATACTGAACCTTCTTCTAAGCATCCTGGTGACCGACAAGCTCTATGTAAATACATCTGCTCTTCTTCATTAACTTGAAAACTTTGGCGGCGGTATGAGGTATTGATGGCAGTATATCTCATTTTAATGTATCGATTTATTTTTATAGCTCGCCACTGTTGAAGCATAACAGAGCTAGCTGCTGTGACAGGTGGCACTGTTTGAACAGACTTTGTATTACTACAGGAACATGCAAAGGGCATTAATAAAGTTTAATTAATGAATAATAAATACCATAAGTCTGGAAAAGGTGTGTATAGAATAGACATTAATCTGAGTCTTTTTCAAAAACTATTTTCCACATAGCACCAGAAAACATTCTAAGGCTATCGAAAGAAAAATTGCAGTGTTCATATGGAATGTCGGCTGAAGCACGAGCAGCGACCTGGTCTATGCATCTCAAGGAGGCTAACGGGGAACCAATCGCGCCACACGATAACAAAGTTCCAGTGTATGACAATACAGTGCTGTGTTGCAGGTAATATCAGTAGCTGGAGAAGTCTCGACATAGAGTTCCAATCGTTTGTTGATGGTGAATCTAACATTGATGCTTCAGTACAGCCTCTTCTGCTAGCTCACACTGAAGTTACATTACAAATCTTTCATGTAATACGAATTTCATAAACTATGTGAGCGGGCCAAAAAAAAAAAAGACTGGGAAGAACAAAACCTACGAAGAAACACATGTAATGGTGAGATGACTGCTTGATTATGAAAACAAGGAGTCCAACTTTAAGGATGGCGACACAGTGGATTATATTACAGGGAGCTAGACCTCTAGCTTGGTATCTCCGATGTGTTTCAAGAAGTGTCGCATGGTAAAGGTGAAAACAAAATAAACATTATTCAAGCCCACCCACACCCATCACTTAAGAGACGTAGCAGTCAGACACATTGCATATTCAGGAAGTGTCATCTGCTAGAAATTCCCAAGGGGCCTGAAGCATAAGCAGGATGTTGAATGGAACGAATCTTTAGGATTTTGAAGCGCAAGATACAGGAAATACTGAAACGAAGAATGTTGATAGCCATTCCAAAAGGAAGGCTATGTCCGGAGAAGTATAAGAATCACACAAAACAATGTGACACCCTGCTCGGGTTTCAAGCCTGAGCGCTCTCTGCTGACTACACAAAATCTGAGGGCACCTGAGCAATCCTCAATAGACCTTATGCAAAACTGCTGCTGTCGGAGGTTTGATTAAGCTATCAATTAGGTTCCACATTGGAGGCTGGTGTGCGAATAGTATTGCTGTTGCTATGACTTCTCGCTTGTATCTGCCTTTACAGCAAGCAATTAGGGCATAAAAGCATTAGACAAGTGTTTAATAGCTATACACAATACCAGCATGTTCTAGTTATTAAGTTGACAGTTCTTGCATATAAAGAACTGCCTCACAGTGAGAAGATGACGCAAGTTGGTCACCGAGTGACATGTGGGCCTGCTGTAGCTGAGAGTGAAACTTTGCACTAGGTTGCGAATTTTGCCTGCCTGTCTTTAGTGCAGCGAATAAAGCCCTCTGAATAAAGCTATCTTTCTAACTATCTGAATATCATTCACATAGTGTAGGATGGTTGGGAGGAGGCTCCAGCACACTTCATTGCTAGGCACAGCAATTGATGGCAAGAAAAAGCTATTAGCCCATTCCACAGTGTATTTCGAAAGGAACAGCCTACGTCAACTTGATTCATTGTCCATCTCATTTTAAATGAAACATTTTTGTCTTTTTTTCCTTTTGAAATAAAAAAATATTTTACTGCTATAGCCACTGATGTTTTTTATGTAAAAGTTGCTGCACAATTGATATGTAAAAAACTTCCGCACCTCGCGCACGTGCATAAAGAACATGAACAGTGTCCATTTTTCCAAGAAGTAAGTGCCAATCAGCAGTATTTCATTGAATATCTTTCCAACAAGTACTTGTAACACGATATGCCAAGATTATTCGCATTCACATCATCACTTCCAGGTCCATTTGGCACCTCACAATATTGTTACGGAAGAGAAGAGACGCCATATCACAAGGCTATGAATGAAATATATTTGAAACCAGCAGCAGTGGCGTGACCGGTTGACCAGACACTGAGCAGAGACCACTCTTCGTCCTCTTCGTCAGGCACATACACGCATCGTCCCACAGAATGTCAACATGCATGTAGCATGATTCTCGGCGGCAGAAGCACCCTCTCGGTGCATATAGATGTCAACATCAGCGGGAGAGCAGTAAGGCTTCAAGCGTGCCACATGTACGATATCGGTGGTCTGTGGGGCAGGTGAAGGCGATGAGGCAGCAGGGGCAATTTCGTAAGTCACAGGAGTAACCTCACAAAGGACTCGACATGGACCTGTGTTAGCCACCCTGTTTACGAGGTGTCTCCTGACGGCAAGAGTACCAGAGTCTTGGAAGAACACTAACATCATCTTAATACATAAAAAGGAGATGACAAGGACTTGAAAAATTACAGGCCGATCAGCTTGCTCTCTGTAGTATACGAGCTATTTACAAAGGTAAATTGCTAACAGAGTAAAGAAAACATTAGAATTCAATCAACCAAAGGAACATTCGAACAGGCTACTCAACAATCGACCACATTCATACTATCAATCAGGTAATAGAAAAATGCTCAGAATATAACCAACCACTATACATAGCCTTCATAGATTACGAGAAGGCGTTTGATTCAGTAGAAATATCAGCAGTCATGCAGACACTGTGGAGTCAAGGCGTCGATGAAGCATATATAAACATCCTGGAAGAAATTTACTGCTACCATAGTGCTTCATAAAGAAAGCAACAGAATACCAATCAAGAAGGATGTAAGGCAGGGGGACACAATCTTCCCAATGCTATTTACCGCGTGCTTGCAGGAGGTTTTCAGAAGCCTTGAATGGGAACAGTTAGGGATAAGAGTTAATGGAGAGTACCTTAGTATCCTGCACTTCGCCGATGACATTGCATTGCTGAGTAACTCAGGGGACGAATTGCAACTCATGATTACGGAGTTAGACAAGGAGAGCAGAAAGGTGGGTCTTAAAATTAATCTGCGTGAAACGAAAGTAATGTACAACAACCTCGGAAAAGAGCAGCACTTCGAGATAGGTAATAGTACACTTCAAATTGTAAAAGACTATGTCTACTTAGGGCAGGTAATAACCGCGGAGCCGAACCACGAGATTGAAGTAACTAGAAGATTAAGAATAGGGTGGAGCGCATTTGGCAAGCACTCTCATATGACGACAGGTAGATTGCCACTATCCCTCAAGAGAAAGGTATATAACAGCTGTATCTTACCGGTGCTTAGCTATACGGAGCAGAAACCTAGAGACTTACAAACAGGGTTCAGCTTAAATTGAGGACGACGCAGCAAGCAATGGAAAGAAAAATGGTAGGTGTAACCTCAAGAGACAAGAAGAGAGCAGAGTAGTTTAGGGAACAAACGGGTGTTAAGGATATCATAGTTGAAATCAAGAAGAGGAAATGGACATGGGCCGGGCATGTAGCACGTAGACAGGATAACCGCTGGTCATTAAGGGTAACTAAATGGACTCCCAGGGAAGGCAAGCGGGTTAGGGGGAGACAGAAGGTTAGGTGGGCAGATGAGACTAAGAAGTTTGCGGGTATAAATTGGCAGCAGCAAGCACAAGACTGGGTTAACTAGCGGAACATGGGAGAGGCCTTTGTCCTGCAGTGGACATAGTCAGGCTGATGATGATGATGATGAGCGGGAAAGAAGGTTTTTCGACAAGCCGACGACGGGTCGGGGACCACAGCAGGACCAATGAACCGGGTAAAAAATGCACGTCGCGGTGCTGTTGATCGTACAAACGCCGCTGGTTCTCTTGAGAGGCCAGAAAGCGAGTGCGGGCGATTTCGCGTGCGTGGGCAGCCCGAGTGATAGCGTCAAAGGCATATTCGCTAGCCGGTGTCGCGGTAGATGAAATAACTGTATCTAGGGGTAATTTAGGTTCTCGGCCAAACAACAGAAAAAATGGAGAGTGCCGCTTACTCTCCATTTCTGTTGTTTAAGAGACAAGAAGGGCCCAGGAGGTCTGCGGAAGAAAGGTTCTGACGAAATGTCAAGTGGTTGAAAGTGTCCGAGAGGAAGCGTCGATGGTGTTTTGCGGCGCTGACATTTATCACAAGCCGCAACGCATCTTCTGACTGAGCGTGAAAGACCTGGCCAAAAGAAGCGCCGGCGAATATGGTCGTAAGTGCGTGACACGCCAAGGTGACCGGCAGTTGGAAGGTCATGGAATTCGTCGAGAATGGCCGAGCGGAGGTGTTTCGGTATGACGAGCAGCTGGGCTGGTCCATCTGCGTTGAAGTTCTGGCGGTATAGGACGCCATCGTGGAGGACAAATGAGTGATGGGGCCTGTCAGAAAATGGTTATTCGAGACGTTTGATTATAGCACGCAAGGATGCATCATGGCTTTGCTCGTCACCGATGCGGGTCAGTTTCGAAACAGAGAAGACACAAGTGTCGGTGTCAGAGATGGTGCTCAATTCATCGACTGGGTAGTGGAAGAGGCAGTCAGCGTCCTGATGTAGGTGTCCTGACTTGTACGTGACTGTATAGGTATATTCTTGCAGTCGCTGAGCCCAGCACCCAAGCCGGCCAGTAGGATCCTTCAGTGAGGAAAGCCAACATAGCGCACGGTGGTCCGTTATTACAGAAAAATTTGTGGCATATAAGTATGGGAGGAACTTCGTGACTGCCCAAACAAGAGCAAGACATTCACGCTCTGTTATTGAATAGTTGCGCTTAGCAGCTGTGAGAAGGCCGATAGCGTAGGCGATAACTCGGTCGTGTCCCCACTGTCGTTAGTGTAGGACGGCTCTAATCCCGTGACCCCTCGCATCAGTTCGGACTTCTGTCGGAGAGGACGGGTCAAAGTGGGCCAATATAGGTGGAGTCGTGAGGAGGGTGACGAGGTGAGAAAAAGCGGCAGCTTGAGTGGAACTGCATGTAAAAATCACGTCTTGCTTCAGAAGGTCGGTGAGTGGTCGAGCGATTGTTGCAAAATCTTTCATGAACCTTCTAAAATAGGAACAAAGCCCCTCAAAGTTCCGGACGTTTTTGACAAAGTGGGGTACAGGAAAGCTTGTGACGGCACGCATTTTCTCCGGGTCAGGCTGCACACCTGATGCGTCGACAAGGTGGCCCAACACCGCAATCTGCTGGCGGCCGAAGTGACATTTGGATGAGTTTAGTTGAAGGCCAGCAGTGCGGGAAAAGGTCGAGAACTGCTGACAAACGCTGAAGGTGTGTCCCAAATGTAGGTGAATATACAAGGATATCGTCCAGGTAGCACAGGCACGTTGACCACTTGAACATCTGTAATAGCGAGTCCATCATACGCTCAAACGTGGCTGGGGCGTTGCATAGCCCAAACGACATCACCTTGAAAAGGTATAGGCCATCGGGAGTTGCAAACGCAGTTTTTTCTTGGTCTTTCTCGCCCACCGCAATCTGCCAATAGCCAGAACGTAGGTCAATTGAATAAAAGTATCGCACGCCACGAAGACAATCGAGCGCGTCATCAATGCAGGGCAAAGGATAAACGTCCTTTTTTGTGATTCGATTAAGATGGTGGTAATCAACCCATAAGCGCCACGTGTCATTTTTTTTTATTGAGCACAACGGGAGATGCCCAAGGGCTCGAAAAGGGTTCAATAACTCCTTTGACTAGCATCTTGGTGACTTCTTCTTGAATTACCTTACGCTCTGTGGCAGACACTCGGTATGGTCGGCGGTGAATGGGAGGAGAATCAGCAGTATTAATGTGGTGCTTTACGAGGGAAGTGTGACCGAGTGGACTGCTGTTGATGTCAAATATGTCGCGGTAGGAAGCCATAAGACGGCATAGGGCGTCGCATTGCTCAGGTTTGAGTTTCGGGTCGATCATGGGGTGCAAGGCTGCATCGAGGGATGTAGCATCCTGCGGGCGACATGGAAGATCGGAGCATGCGCCTGCCCCAAAAGCGGTGACGTGAGCGTCTCTTAAAGGTTGCAGCGTGGGGACTGAAATTCCGTGTGGTAGTACTTGCTGCGTGAAACCGAAATTGCATGAGCAGACATGTCGGGTTAGAAGCCATGGTTACGACGGAGTGTGGCACAGTGATGTCGTACGCGAGGAGAACATCAAAAATAGGCGTGATGACATCATCACCATCAATAACGAATGAACTTGTTGCAAATTCAATGGATTTGAGGGCTTTTGGCGGTATCTGACTGAAGTCTGTGATACAGAGGCTTTTTGGCAACTCGAGGCGAGAATCTGGAAGAAGAGGAATTTCTAAACAGAGAGTGCCCGCGGAACAGTCGATCAGGGCAGAATGCATTGATAAAAAGTCCGTCCCGAAAATGAGGTCATGAGGGCAATTGTAGAGCACGGTAAATAAAACAGCAACATGGTGGCCAGCAAGGATAATACGAGCAGTGCAAATTTCAATGACGGCCACAGTTTCACCATCGGCGACACGGACGGCTTATGTTGTGGCAGGCGTGAGTACTTTTTCAGGCGGCAACAGAGACGAGCACTCATTATAGACACCTGAGCTCCAGTGTCAACTAAAGCCGTGAAAGAAAGACTGTCCACATGCCCTTCCAGCAAGTTCTTATTAGTAAAGAGCGTCAACAAAAGATTTGGGTCAGTCACACTTGATGCAGCACTAACTCCAGGAGCTGCATGATCTAGTTTTCCATCCGGGAAGTTTCATAGTTAGTTGGCGATGGATAGCGACGGAGTTGGGATGACGTAGAACGGCGGCGTTGCGGTGATGGAGAACGAGCAGAAGAGGGGCTTTTAGGTGCGTCGGAAGCAGGATACTCACGGCTGGGCGAATGCCGACGGGGGTCCGTGTATGGGCGAGGAGAAGAATAAAATTGGCTCCAACGGGGGGCGTCCAAGTTCTGCGGCAGTAGCAGAACACATGGCCAACTCGGTGACAGCGGAAGCAGATTGGCTTGTCTGCTGTTCTCCATTCCGTCGGATTACGAGATCTGGGCAAAAATTATGGGTCATGGCTTGGTCCATTCATTGGCATCAGTCTGTAGCCCGGTCGGCAGACGGAGCAGGTGACAGGAAAACCAAGGTTAGCGATTTTTTGCCGCATGACTGCCTGAATAACTGACACCGCCGGACGTGTTTGCACGGTGCCCTGGTCAAGTGGAAGTGGATGAAATGGCGCCGGACGGGCCGCCTCAAACTCGCGCCGAACGATGCGTGTAACATTCTTGAGCAAGGGTGCTGTGGCACCGAGATCGGTGCAGGTTGACGTGACAGCCATGCGTAGGAGCCGCAAAAATTGAGGCAGAACTCGGTAGTTTTTGGCCATTTCGAAGTGGCAGCATTCCTTAATTATGAGATCGACGGTCGTGACGTTGTTTTACACAAGCAAGTTGAAAGCGTCATCTACGATGTTATTGAGTATGTGGCCCAGCTTGTCGGTCTCAGTCATTTGCTCATCCACTTTGCGGCACAACGCGAGCGCGTCCTGTATGTACGAGACATACGACTAGGTTGATAACTGTACACGGGTGGTGAATTCTTGTCGCACGGCCATTCGTCGACCGGACGTGTCCCCTTGAAGATGTCGTTCCTTGAAGATGTCCTAGCTGGTCAGCTCGGTCTCATGAGCATCGAAACATACACGCGGTGTGCCATCCAAGTAAAAGATTACGTTGGGCAGCATCATGGTAGGGTCCTATCGGTGAGTGAGGCAAACGCGCTCGTACATGCGGAGCCAGTAGTCGACATCAAAGCCACGCTGGGCGGAGAACGTACCGGGATCACGGGGGTGGGACATTGCAAGGTACGTAGTAGCTGGCGCTCCAGTTGAAGGCGGTGACGGGTTGTTATCATTGGAAGCCATGGCCGGAGGCTGGACAGTGCAGCCACTGCGAAGCTTCGTGGTGAGGGCGGGGAACGTTCCACCTCCACCAAATATGTTACGGAAGAGAAGAGACACCGTATCGACGAGGCTGTGGATGAAACATATTTCAAACCAGCAGCAGCGACGTGACCGGTTGACCAGACACCGAGCGGAGACCACTCCTCGTCCTCTTCGTCAGGCACACACGCGCATCGTCCCACAAAATGTCAGCATGCATGTAGCAATATCATCCCATTGCAGGAAGGCAGCTTTGTATTGCCAACTGAACACTTGTGCAGCCATCTCAGCCCATAACCCACAGTAGCACACCTACGGTCGAATGTTGCACGTTTTGTGAAACAGCATATTTTTTTTTCAGATTCATAAAAAAAATTGCACTCACTTGAGACAATCGTTAACATTTCATAGCTCACAACGGTCGACACACTATTTTTCCAACGGAGAATCAACTTTAGGGAGAACATGAAGTGCTCTTGGGGTATAAATTTAAAGAAAAGTGAGGGACAGGGGGCGGTCAGAACATCCAGGTTGCCCCCTTGAATTTTGAAGTAATACGACATAAAATACATGAGAAATACGAATAGTGAAGCAGTACGTGCGCAGAGCATCCCACCAAATGCTAACTCATCAAACTACACAATCAAAAAAGAACTACAAGCACGCTCCAGCACAATCAGTTCGTTCGCCTTGAAGCAATGATGCGCACAAGCTACCTCTATAACATGTAACTGTGATCGCAATGCAATAAACAAGGTAATGTTGTCAACAGAAGTGCACGCGTGTTCAAGTAGCTACAATACATGCAGTTTTGAAGCTCGTAAACTAAGCCGGTTTTTCTGTGCCTGCAAGAACACGAAGCTAGAACTCTCGTTTTGGCATGACATGAAAAAAGGCTTTCAGATTAATGTCGTTGCTGTCGCACATCAAATATGTGAAGGATGCTGAACGTAAAGAACGCATTGGTTGTAAGCAGCAGCCGGAGCAACGCAATGATCAGCTGCTTCTCGTCGGCCACAAATAAATCTGATAACTTGGAGGTTAGTTCCTTGCAAACCTTTTTTTCGGCATTCCAATTTTCTCGATCTGGGCAACACAGCACACGAAAATAAGTTCGCAATGCCGTTCCTATCAGCTGCCACACATCAATATAGATGTTGTATAGTGCACATGGGGAACATGCCTAGTCTTCTACGTGGTGAAAATGCGCACGGATGTCGCCAGATGGCAGTTGATCTTGCATAAGGTCACAAGACAATACCTGAGAACAATTCATGTGGACACGCAAGTGTCGAGTGAGCTGTATTGAAGGGTAAAGCTTCTTTGAGATTGGAGTATGGGATTCTGCTCACAGAGAGGAATACTAAAGAGAAAACCAATTTTTCTAATATTACTAAATTACTCTTTCATATTTGTAAAACCACTGCGCATGTTGCGAGGATGCGCTTGGTAAGCAAAAAACGACTCGGAAAGAAAATGTGGGCGGCGACATCACTTTGAAATTCCCGCACCAAATGCCATCACGTCATAAATTTTGAAACCATCTGCCAGGTCCTACATAGTTTCTAAATGGTAAAAATGAAATGCATTGTCCTCTGAGGGCTTAACACATCAAGTTTGAGAAAATTTCGTTGAGCCAATATCGTGAAATATTGAAAAACGAACTTGACTGACGTCATGTACAGAGGTTTCAGCACGAAACTCGATATTGAGAATTGGATGTTGATTTTCTCCAGTATTAATGAATTCATGATAGCAAAATTAACAACATTAGAGTTCTCAGAGTAGAATTTATCAATGTAAATCAATTCATTGTTTCTCTTTAGTGGGTCGGTTTCGTATATGTAATCCACTAGTTTGTTTTAAAGGAATTCTATAACAGCTTTTTATCTTAAAATAATATAAAACTTCAACGCTACATTCAGTTGCCTCATGAATTTCATGCCACAATTTATTTTCTAAACTGTCATACACATGCTGGGTTATCGCATGAGCAACTGCCAGGATTCGAGGTTTGGCTGCTGCGCGAGGAAGGAGGGTCTTCGATATTACTAGTCTCCTGGCCCCTGCCTCCCTCTACTTCAGCAAGGACATGAAATAAAATTCTGCCTCTCTCCCTTTTTGCACCGATGAGCAAACTGGGAACTACAGAAAGGAATGTGTTGCCCAAGAGTTGCATCACTATGTGTCATGACCTTGAGCATTCTCTCTTATTTTTTGATAGCCTAGTGCTTGCTACTTGTGATTTGGAAGTGTGACAATAATAGCATGCGGCTTTGCCCCATGCTGGCCATGCTACCAACATGACAGGGCACATTGTGCACGAGATGGTCCACCAGTGCACCATTTATGAGTTAAGCCAATGGCTACGATACTCCCATGCTGGATAGTTGATAACAACACTGTGAAGAAAAAAACAAAGGCTTTAGCTGCTCATGACACCAATTCCAAACTGTCCACAAAATGCAATGCAATAATATTTGGCTCACATATTCGCACAGTCTTTGACAACGGACTGGCAATGTTTTCTGCATATATATATATATATATATATATATATATATATATATATATATATATATATATAGTGAGGGCTTCCTTTAAGGGCTTACAAAGTATGACCAACAAATCAATGGCTGACAGCTGATCAGCCATGTTGTGAACAAAAAGAATGGCATGTGATAAGCTCTACTTTTGTCTTTAGCGATGTTAAAGTCTATAGTAGGAAGTGGCCAGTCAAAGTGTGTTTCATATGCACAAAAAAAACTGGTTCCATTGATGATATCAAGTTTCAGCTTGACTACTGCTTTCTAAGATCAATCCTGGCTGATCTTCTGGCTACAATACTTGATCTTAAGGCTATTCCATGGCTAAATCCCTGAAGGATGTCAGTCATTTGGAGACATGTTTTCCAAGCTTTATTACCATTAATGGCCACAGACCAGACGGTTGAGATTGCAATAGGAACAAAGATGGTCTTTGCGGCAAGCAGTCATACTCCTGCGGCTACCTGCTGCTGTATGCGCTCTATCATCTTGCGGTCAAGATGCTTCTGTCGAAGCACAACCGAGAGTGAGCTCAGCAGACCAGTGACGAGCATGCTGCCTTCAAATATCCAGAAGCGCTGTCCCTCTTTCTCATTGTCACACCTGCAGCATGCAGGGAACATGTGAGTAATTGCATGCATAAACTATGCAAAATAAAAATTATATCTCATTGTAGATACAAAGATGTAGAGTGCTCACAAAATGTAATGTGACTTTAACACATTAAGTATAATAACGATTGGTCACGATAAATATGTTGCGTCACTACAAACCTTCCCGTTAAGTGTAATCAATAAAAACCGTTGGAGTTTTTCGTCCAAAAACTATATACAACTATGAGAAACACTGTGGTTGAGCACTTTGAAAATTTCTACCAACTAGTGTTCTCTTAACCTGCAACTAAAGCTAAGTACATAGGCCTCTAACATGTGCCCTCTATTGAAATTGGTTGGTTAAGTATGATGCTGGCTCTGCTGTAAACGTACAACCCAATATTATGCTGATGTGACAAGTGAAAAACAATAAAACTGGGAAGTATGTCCTTGACTTAACCACAAGTTGATGCTGTTGCTTTCCATGACCACTATACAAACACAAAGATCTGCACGTGCATGCAGGCGTTTCAAGGAAAGCTTTAGGTTGTTAATGAACACAGCACGAGAAGGATTCAGAGACAGCAAGAGCACATCACTTGTGGCAGAAAACTAAAGATATATGTATTAATCATTTAGGAAGTTGCCCAAAATGCAGTAATAGGTTTCTGAGAAATCAACAGCAGGATGTAAGTGTAAAACTTCAGCAAGCCCACAAGTGTAGGAGACAGGGCGAGTTGGTTCCTTATACTTGAACTGGCATATTGTGTTACAGTAAAGAAAAAAACGGTCGAGAAGACTGACACAAAAAGACCAAGCGCTCTGTCCTTTAGTGTCAGTCTGTTTGGCTTTTTTTTTTCTTTCCCCTAATGCGGGACACTAGTTCCAAGTCCAGCAAGTTGCCAAGCAAATGTTATCTGTTCCCAGAACAATTGCCTGGTTATAGCTGCAGGGAATGAAAAAGGTGTTCTGCTTATGTGTTGTCACCGAAATTTCATTTTGTAACACTTTAATTTTATATGTTTCAGATAACTTAATGCAAAACAGGAAGTCTGCTGCAAGTCTGCTGTATTTAGATTTCATATGAGTGCGTGCCTAACAGCACTAGCCATTTTGTATCGCCATAGCTGTTTGTACTTGCTCAAGGTGATGTAAAAAAGTCAAATGATTCAATGTTTACAACTATATTCTAACTTCTAGTCGCAGACCAAACACTCTCCCGCTATGCAAGTGACAAATCATGCACGAAAGCTCTCAAATGCACTTAGCAAGCAGGACGACGACAAGGAACCCCACAGTTTTCATAAAATGCGACTAAACTGAATTAGAACAGCGAAGAAAGAGAAAAAAACACACAAAAACAATGCAGTGCTGCATCATTCGCACCTTCTATAGACGTCACCTGAGCTCTTGCAGGTGACTAGTTCTTTGTACTTGGACTGAATGCATATTGGGAGGTGCTTGCTTGCCTGAAAGAGAGGTGAAGAAAAAATAACATCATGACACGTGACAGATCCAGCAGCTGAAGACGCTCGGTTATAAAGCTGGCACAAGACGAAAGTCATATTTGTATAACAAAGTTCCATCGCTAAGTAATAATAGTCGTAGCTAGATCTAAGGTTGTAACTGCCCGCGACGAAGAAAACAGTGTCAGTCACGAAGAGCTGCAAGCTCGCGTTTCATCAGCAGCTGAGTGACGAAATATCGAGGCTAAGTTACGTGTGTAAGTGAGTCAGGTCGTGTTACGAGTGAGTCAGGCCGTGTTACTCACCCTCTCGAATTCGGTGCAAGGCGTGCACTTCTGCTTGACGACGTACTCTTCTTTTTCCCAGCAACCCTCCGAAGAATTTGAACCGTTTCGATCACTGTCGTGGTCTGACAGGATGCTTTCCAGCGTCAGGATCATCAGACAGGCACTGTCGGAAGACTCGAAATAAGACGCCACACACCTCGCAATAAAAACGACAGCCATTTCCCTCGGGAAACACAAAACGCCGGGCACCGTGCTGCCATAAGAATCACATTAGGAAACGAGCGTTCATTCAAAGCGAATGAATGATAAACATTGCGAAACTGGTCAGCAGCCGGGCGGTGTCATAAGGTAGCTTATGAGGTTGAAAAAAATCAGGTTACGAGAAAGACGAACGCAAGCTTACCCTATCAGAAAGACAGTGAGGAATATTATGCGTTTCAGGGAACACACTTCGATCATGGTGAGCCCAACCACGTCATTTGGAGCAGTTATCTTCACCCTCGAGTCGAAGTCTCCGCGATCGTCCAACTGGAAGCCGCCATGTTGTTTACATGTCGAGTCGCGTTGCGAGGAGGCGTGCATATTTGGCGTGTACGAAAGGAACACCGCAGACAGTTAAGTGAAGCTACAAACTGCTATTTTCACAATGTTATAAACATTGAGCCCCAAAAACACTAAAAGAAAGAAAAGAAGACGTGCGGGCCATGGAACGAAAAATAAACCCGTTTTTGGTAGTCGATTGCGATCGCTGCGACTTATTATCGAATCACATTAAATTTTCCTTTCTGCTGACACGGTTTACTTGCTCTACGCCATTGTTCTTCGTTACGTCGTGAATTATTTTCGATGTACAAGCTATTCTATTGTATACAAATTGAAGCCCTCCGCTAGGATCCGGTCCCACTGCACGTACCGGGGGTCATGCTCCAGCCGTCGCTTGCATTCCCACACGTTAAACAGTTTGCAAAAGCAGAAGATCGAAAAAAAAAAAAGGAAGAGAAGTGAATTGCTCGCTCGCGAAAGAATCATTTTGTTTAGATTAAACAGCAGCTTCTTACCGTATTCTTTCCGCTTTCACAAAATGCAAGACGAGAGCCGTCAAAGACAAAATCAATAGGCAATATTTTTTTATTTAATTCTTTTTTACATGCAAAAAGCCCAATACTCCATCTCACAAACACACATAATCAAATAAAACTTCTAATCGAACGTCGATAGATGGGTACCCTGTGGCATGTAATGCAACGGCGTGTTTTGTTCGCAGTATTCCCGCCTACTTTCTCGTAGAGCGAGAACAAAAAAAAAAAAAGCACATATAAAGGGGCGAAGGCTAAATAGAACACTAACGATTAACACACGTACGCACACACGTATAAAACGTTCATAGCGTAATTATAATCACCATAAAAGCGCTACGCTCTTTATCAATTCTTCGAAGAGTCACCATACGAAGCTGCCGATCTGGAGTGCGCTAAAGCCTCCCGAAAACGCTTAAGCTCGGGGTTGAAGCAAACCAGTTCGTCGATAATGTTGTCCACGACGAAGGACCGCGTGACCGAGCCGATTGCGGCGAGACAGAAGGGACACACGTTCTTCTGTTGCCTCCAGTTGTGAATGCAGTACGAGCAGAACGTGTGACCGCACTGCAGCATGGCGGCGTCCACGAACAACTCGCTGCAAATCGCGCACGTCAGCTCGTTCTCCATGATGCTTTCCAGCCTGCGCACTACGCAGTCGCTCGCCGACAGCCTGATCTTCTTGCTGTGCTTGGGGAAAGCGTCACTCCGGCCGGCCACTGCGAAGCCACTGGGCGACGCACCGGGCTGTACGAACACGTTGTTGTTGTCTCTGTCCGAGGGTAGAACGGGCGAAGAGTCACTTTCGCTTTCGTCAGACGCGGACACCGCCGCCCTGTGAGAGACTTTGTTGCCACTGTCGAGCTCTTTGGGAAGCAGGTTGGCGCCGCCGATCATGATGAGAAACGCGCGAGGTCTAGAGGTGGTAGCGTCCTTGGGGCGTTGACCCGCGTCGCCACCTCGATGCCGAGGGTCGTCTGTGGCGAATCGAAAGACTACGTTCGTTCGCTGCGGCGGACCCAGCGATACCACATCGTCCTGTCGCAGAAGCCGCGGCCTCTCCGCCTCGACCCGCTGGCCGTTCACGTACACGCCGTTCATGCTCGAGTCGTCCGCGACTCGCCACTGACCCGACGCGTCGCGTCTGAAGACGGCGTGGCGCCTAGAAACCATGACGGAACGCACACATATGCTGCAGTCGCTGCTGCGCCCGACCACTTCCTCGTCTCTTTCGAGCACCAGACGACCGGGCAGGGGACCGCTACGGTCGATGACTTGGGTCTCCGGCTTACACAGGGCCGCCATAATTTTACAGGCAGCCACCGGAAAGCGCACGCAGCGATCAGACGCTCTTCTTCTTCAGAGGCACTCTCGACAACACAAATTAGCAGCACGCGCCATCTTGGTTAGATCGCTAGATCATGTTGCCAGAACAAAAACAAAACGAGAACATGATACAGAAGCTGTACACAAATCTAGACTGCACTATTACCATCAAAAGGTGAAAAGAAAACTTTACAAATAGTTAAAATTATATTGTGAGTACTGACTATGTAGATCATTGTATACACAATTATTGAAATCATCACCATTTGTCGCACGGACCGCGTCGCTTTTGTTGCTACTTTTGCCTCGCGCCACTGCTCAAAATATACTTAAAATGCTGCTTAAAATATAACTATTTTTTAAAGTTACCGACTTCTAAAATTGCTGACGCAAACAGTATAAAGTGGCGCTGTCATCGGCAAAAATGACGTTTATAGTCGTAGTCACGGAGGAAGGAAAAAGGTTCCTTCCTCCGTGGTCGTAGTGGTGTAGTAAGTCTCTGAGGCTATAATCGTGTTCCGCAAGGTTTTGCTTGCTTTCGAAAGGTAGATGCCTTAGAGTTTCATACAATAGTATGGTAGAGGCACATGTAAGTTGTAAGCTTTTGTAAGCAGGAAAAGTGAAGCCGCCGTCCAACCTTACTCCCCTTTTACCACTCCCATTTCTAATGAATAAAATTTATTCCTTTTGCAATTCAGCCATTTATTTCGTCACTAGACCGCATAAGTAAGCAATATGTTCAGAAACATGTTCTGACGCATAGAGTTAATGTCTGATGAGACGAGAACGCTACAATGTTTATTTTGGCAATGTTTTTGTTGCGGAGTGGTGGTGCTAAGTGGCTTTGCCGATTGGAGCACCTTTGCAACTTATACGATGGACAAGGACGCTATGGTGTACTGGAATGGGGCAGTGTACTGTCTCCACGGCAAACCATAGAGTTTCATACAATAATTATTAACCACATCAGGCACCGAACGCTTCATAGGCTGCATACGATAATATTGTATGAAACCTATGAAGCTCTATGCAGCAAACCAATGGTACAGCGGTGGTCGCTTTTGCCGTGACGCTACCAGGTGGCTGCCACCATCGAACGGTGTGCTTGACGCGCGTAATTCGAATTCGCATTGTCTACCTTTGTGCAGATTTTGAGTAAAATCGTCACATAAAAGGATTGAAATTAAAAACATATGTATGATTAAAATACATTCAACACATATAAATACACTATTAAGGTAAATAATGCTCGACAAATAATAGCAGTAAGCTAGCATATCGTCTGCTAGCTTACTGTTTTACCTGCAGAAGGGATAAAAAAGCACATCGCCATTCATTTTATCCATATGTACCCCTGTATAGCTATTACACTAACTTGAAGTCATGCGACGATACAACAGAGGAGGCACTGAAGGATAACGTTATCGGCGGGCAAGTTCCACGACCACCACTTGCCTGCATGAGCCAGGAGAGTAAGCAGTCGCGCTGTTAAAAAAAATAACGCTCAAGGACATACTGCTCTACTTGTTTATACATTTTCTAATAATCTTCATAAATTTTAAAACCACCGTGGCAACTGCAAGTACTAATCTCGGTGGCTTCTTATCCCAGTTGCTCATAAATTACTTCAGGAGGCGCCAAAAGGTGGCGACACAGTAGTACGATGTGCTCCGGCAGCACTGGCCGTCATCGCAAGAAGAGCCACGTCTGGGGCGCCAAATTACTAGCCACTGCCGCACACTGCCTCAGTAAAGTGCATCATAAGGGCGCTTTTACCTTTGAAACCATGTCGAAACACCACGTATATCCTAATCAAACAGGGAAATTCACCGTCGGTGGTGTCGACACGAGTAACGCAAAAAATCACCATCGCGTGATGACGTGACAATGTGGCTTCGTCATGAGGTCACAGATTGCCCAAATTTATGAAGTCTTCCTAACTTGATTTATTCTGACGTCGAATGTCATCACGTGACATCGTCATTTGTTCAAACGTGAGCCGATAACGCAGACTGCACAAGAAGCGAGGTGCAGAAAAAAGCCGCCCGCATCTTCCCATGGGGGAAACTCGAGTAACTGCATCGCAGAGTGGTGGGGGTACCACGTGAATGTTGCGCAATTTTGTATGGTTTGGGAAGGCTGAATTGCTATTTTGTCTTTATAATTCTTATTTATTGATAGAAGGAGAGGCGTTGCCTTCAACGAGTCGTGGGACGCTGATGTTGGGTTGTGCCCCACTACTGGTTGAAGGTACCGTTGCTTCCATCGCATCAAGCAAAGCGTCAAGTCAAGCGAAAGCCAAGTAGAGACGCTCTTGACTTAATTCGAAACGCAGTGGGAGTTTGGCCGACGCCGGATTTGCGAGTAGGAGCGACTATGAAATGCTCCGCATTTAGAAGGTTACAATGCCTCAATCCTTGGAGGCAGTGCAAGCTAAGTTAAGTTGCAGAAATCTTTTCAGAGGAGGGCATGGGGTATCGATACATCGATTGAGAAGGAAAATACGTTGCTCATAACTTGCTGTAATGCTCACGATTCCGAGGACACGTGCTACCATGTTAGGCGCCGAACGCTTCCGAAAGGAGGGCTGGGGGATCATTACATCAATCGTCGGTGACAACCTAAGATTAAATATGTTACCAATAAATATGTTACCTGTCTTTTACAAACTATCTCAAGGTCAACGCTGACGAGGAACATCGTGCTCACTCCACAGTTAAGGATCTGTCCAATTGTACCTTGTTCAATAACCGTCCTTCGCTGAGACAGCCCTACTCACTTCGTGTCAGGAGGCTCGTTGAGCAAACATCTGTGCCATTTTTAGAACAAGGTTCGATGGCTCCAGCAGTATATGCAAGTTGCAGACTGCGATCTATCTTTCAGGGAAGTCACTAAAGACTCGCCTACTGCACATACCTGCACGCATTTCCTCGAACTCCAACATAAGTACACTTGCCCAGAATTTTTCACAGATGCTTCAAAGTATCACACTGGTGTGTCCTATGCAGCTGTTGGCCCATCATTCTCCAACTCCGGTACTCTGCACTCAGAAACAAGCATCTTCACAGCAGAGGCTCACGCGGTATATGTGGCCGTCAAGCATACTAAATAACTGCAACTACAACGCGCGGTCATGTACACAGATTCGCTGAACGTCGTAACGGCTCTGAAAACTGTGCGAAAACGGAATACGCCGAGTTTTTCCAACACGCACCTGTACTCGATCGACCCAAACTTGCAACTTCGTTTGCCATCCGGGCTCCCACAATGCGCTGAAACTTTACCGTGTCGCATGAGGTTGGGCGTGGCATTTACGAATGCGTACTCTCGTCTCCTTGGAATGGCGACCACTTCGGTATGCAACAACTGCGCCTGCGAGGAAACGCTTGAGCACATTCTATGCCATTGCCCAGCATACCAGTCTGATAGAAGTATTATGGAAGCCAAGCTCTGTTAGCTGGATTCACGGCCGCTTACAGAAAGGAATATCCTGGGACCTTCCGACGGTTTCCCATACGTGCAAAACCACGAAAGCCCTCTTGTACTTCTTAAGGACCACCATACTTCACGACCGCTTGTGAAAGAACAGTGTGAGACCGTGCTGTGTAGTCGCGAGCTGACTATTCATCCTTTTCTTTCTTACTCATCTTCTTTTCTAACTCTTTCCTCTCTATTATTATCCCTTTTTCTCACCCAAACTGTAGGGTAGTCAACCGAGCCAAGCTTGGTTAACCACCCTGCTTTTCACTTCTCTCTCTCTCTCGCTCTCTGCGAAAACATAAAAATCCTGTCCTTGTGTCTGATGGGTACTAGGGCACCGCGAAATCGCTGGAAACGTGTTGGCAGATCAGCTTGCCGCATCTGCTCAAGACAACGCTGCTGCCGCCAATACATCTGTAGCTGTCCCTGCACTTGATCTGAAACCTTTTCTACGACGGGAGCTCAGGGCGTGCTGGCAGCGTTTATGGGATAGGCAAACAGAAAACAAACTGCATGTTATCAAACAGAGAATTGGAAATTCGCCAACAGTATTCAGATCACGCTACACATAAGTCACACTTACAAGACTACAGATATGACATCCACATACTTGACACATTCATATTGCCACGTACCTTTCTTCAAGCTTTGTCATCGTCATGTTACACTATGTCCAGCGCAAACCACGCCTGCGTTGTTAGAGAAGCTTCGAGGCTGATCGTTTTGTTAAGATTACGCCCACATCGTAAATCTTTCAGATTATTCTGGAAACAACGTTGCCGCTAGCGATAACACTGGAATGTTCGATGGCAAGTGTGACACGCTTCGCCACTTGTCAGTTGATCAACGGCCGACGCTCCGTTCGCCGCTATCAGTCCAAGACTGCTACTGCAGTCCGACTTTCCGTTTACTGGGCACAGGGTCGCCCAAATAAACAATTTATTATTCGACTCACAGTGTGCTCCATTCGTACACGTCACTAACACGTGACAATGTCTTTTGTCTGGTGGCAATGCACCATTGTGTGAGAGATCGGTTCTCCACATCTTCGTCCTGTGCAGTGATTTAGATTCTCTCAGGGAAAAAAAAAAAAACACTTTATTGCCCTACCCACAACAGATACCCTTGCACCCATCTATGTTCATCGGTAGAGAACCCCCTCTTCCACATAAATCATTGCTGGCGTTTTTAACAGACGTACGTACCTTTAACGTCATATACCCAGGCGCTCCGTAGCAATATCTCTCAAGAGATGTCGCTGCCGTGGTGGCTACATCTTTATCATTGTTTTATTATCACGACGTGTCACCATTTACTATTATTGCACATATTTTACGTCAATGTCGTGGTTTTGATGCTTCTATGTTTTTACCAACGTTAGCGCGAGTAATTTTAAGGCCCTTTTACAGCCCCATATCATAATCATTGTTCGCATCACTTGTCCCTTGACCTAGCGCTCTTTGGCCATCAAATGGCCCTTGCGCCATAAGACACCGCACATTATCATCACTATCTACCCCCCCTCCTTACACACCAACCTCAAACAGTGAAAAAAAAAAAAAAAAAAAAACGAGAAAGTGTATTGTTGTAAAGTCGCCTTCCTTGTAATATTATAAGCAATGCTGTGAAGCTAGCTTGCTCAACAAAATCTTTATGAAAAGCACGATTTCCTTTAAAGCTTTATATTGAATTATACACTATATAAAGCTAATTTCCTGTTTTTTTCTTCTGCGAGGTCTATACATGCGGGTTAGATTGCACTCAGTTCCCAAATAAACCAACAAAATACAACAAAAGTGAATAAGTAACTTGTTTCTATTTCATGATTAATTGAACAGTCGAACATACTAAATCACGTTGTGCTGGCTAACGAAATACGTACACTTGCACTAAACGACCTCAGGCAATGACTTCACTTGCGTCATACTCTACAGATGGGCCCCGTTCCTCCTCCTGTGCTGTTGGCTTTTTCACATGTTTAAGTTGTTTACAGTGAAGACAGCTTTCAAGATGCAAAACTAAGTGTGTCTGAAATTAAGATGTGACTGATGAACATCTTCTTATATTAAAGAACCTTCTTAACACAAACGCATGCACTTCAAAGAGAAAGGATGAACTGAACAAAAAACAAACCGTGGCTACTGAGCCAATTAATTTTTTTCCCTCTGCGATTTCTTCGGAACCAGTTCCTAAGTGCTTTCTCGCAGTCGCTACACCAAGCTTTTCTTCTTGGTTTTCAATTAGCCCACCTTCAAGCAAACGAAGCTTGCCTTGGTGTTAATATTAAGCGGGACACTTTTTCTAAGTCGTCGTTTGTCGCCGCACAATTTCCCATCGTTTTCGTCTTGTTCTGTTCCGGGTTTTGGGGCGACGGTAATCAGGACGCCATTTGTGCCTGCTAACGTCCCCGCAGAAAGGCTCATTAACCCTTCTTCCTTGCTATGACACTACCTCCACTGCAAAGAAAGCCCCCCCCCCTCTCCATTTTCCCTTTTTCTCCGCCTACATCGTCAGATACATGTTCGGCTTAATCCTCTTCATTTAATTCACGATATTTTAGAAGTAAAATACAGGTAGGTAGGAGGCAGAATTATGATGAAGGTGCGGGCTGCAATGCGGCTCATTGTCATCGCATAATCGCCAGCACTCACCTCTCGACCCACCAATCGCTACTGACTTCAGACGCAAATCCCGCGCTTTTTGAGCGGAGATGCGGATGTGCTCTGGTTACTTCGAGGGTCGACAGCTGGCGCTGACGGACTTCACGGATTCACGAAGCCAGCGAAACGAAACGCTGGGGCGAAAGCGCGTGAAGGAGCGCGCCGTACGTACGCGCGGGGACGTCTTGGAACGCACGTGTGTCACGTGGCCTGCTTAGCAGGGTCCTGATTGGCCCTATTGATTGAAACTGAGCGAGGAAGAGCAGCGGAGGAGAGGCCGGCCTCGCTGCCCGAAGAGGGTGATAGAGAGACAAAAGGAACGAGAGAAAGTCAAGGCGGCAAAGCGGTGCGACAAAGCGCAGCGCGTACACTGCAGCAGCGGCCCGAAATCGTCAACATCAGCAGAGGAGGGCTGCACGCAAAGTAAAGCAAGCAGCGGGAGCACTGGCAGCCGTACGCTTAAAAGGAAGCGAGGGTAAAAGTACGCTCCAAAGGAGAGGGGAAGGAAAGAAAAAACGAGGGTGCACGAGCGAAGGGAGATAAAGAGGATCGCTGTCACTGTGTTTTCAAGAGGGAGAAGGATACGGGAAAGGAAGAAGTGTGTGGGAAAGGGAGTGTGTGTGTGAGAGAGAGAGAAAGAGACAGCGGGTTATGATCGCAGTGTTGGGGAGGAGGAGGGAGACTCCAGTGGTTGAGCCCTGGGGCCCGAGCACAACCTCTGCACAGCCGTGGCCGGGGGTGCGAAGTTTCGCTTCGCCTGACGCGGCCGCCGGCGCCGGGAGCACTTGGGCCGTCTCGCGTCTCCGGGGCAGAGAGCCGCGGAAAGATTAAAAACAAAGCCGGAGAGAACATTTCGTGGCGTTTAATTGGTTCGTTTCCTGGCCGTCGTCTACTCAAGGGGTGCGTGTTGTGTGTAACGCTGTCTTTTCTGCCAGACGCGCTTCGATGTCTCGTGTGACCGGGAGGTGTCTTCCTCGGCGAATCAGGATTCTACCATCACCCTGACATCGTTTATAGGACTGATGTTGTCGCCGTCGGCTGAGTGACTTGTGGTTTAGTGCTTTGAAGAAAAAAACCCCTGCCTTATAGCTTTATATACTATTTTCCCGTTCTTCACCTTTAGATCGCTTGACAAATCATCCGTGACGTTAAGTTGTTTATCACATCGGCTGAGTCGTTCTGGTGTTTCAGAAAAAAAAAAAAAAGGGAAGGGGGGCATTGTGCTCTCCCAAAGTACATCCAATTCTCCGCTGCCTCGTCCAAGTTGCCTCTGACAAAGTGACGCCGTGGTTGGCCCCAGAGATCCACTCAACACCAAAAAGGTCAAAGCGTCAACCCCCTTTGCCCAGGAAGGAACGGAACGGAGAAAACGCTGGACGTCCGTGCAAGCCTACAAAACTGACATCTATTCGAGGTAAGTCATACATCTCAAATCCGGAGTTTGCCAGCTAGTAGTTCCAGTAGATATTAAATTTTGCAAGAAGAACAAACGTGTCATGTTAGTATAAAGTATTATAGTGTCATGCTTCACTCTGTAGCGCCTCGTAACTATGGTTCATCACCAAAAACCGCTGCTGCGAAGATGGAAAAATACTTAGCGCATCAAAAGAAAAAGAAAAAAAAATGCAGAGAAGAGTCGCATCTCGCGTAGGTTGTTTGTTTGTCATTAAGGGAATGAGGTTGCTTTGCTCGGTCGTACTTGTTCTGTTGCTTCTACAGCGGTTTCAGTGCCCAAAAGTGCACCATAGTGTACTCTTGGTCTGCAGTGCACCGAGCGGTTGATGTACGGGTGTTTACAGGCGGGGTGAGAGAAAAAAAAAAGGAGGGGGGGTTCGGATCGAACACACTCTCTCTCCTTCACTGAGTTGACGTGGGAGGGCTCCGCGGCGCTCCAGACACGAAGAAGGTCTGCCCGCACCGCCCATGCTAGACGCCCGTCCCATGAGTCTTGGCGTCACACCGATATCCCCCTTCTTCCATTTAAATCCCCCTCACTCCTCCTCAAAAACATACACGCAATCGTTGCTAGCAATATTACTAAGAACAAGCAATTCGCTTTAAACTACTATTGCTGGTGATGTGTGAATTTCGTCACGACGCTGTACGCATTCTTTGCAGTGGAAAAAACAGACAATGCACGAGAAAGAAACGGCACACGTGTTATATTGACGGTTATACGCTGCCCAATAATAGACAAGTTCCAACTCGCTCAACTTTCGCTTCTGTAATATATTTATTTGATTTGCATATACAGAAACACAAGGACACGGAGAAAAGAGAAAGAGAACAAGCTGGAAACTGTTCGGTTCCATAAAAGATTCTATAGGTACACAATCAGCTTTCCCATTGAATATTTAGTCTATAGTCTCATTACGAGTTTTCTGTTTTCTTCTCACAATGTCCCATCGCCGGGTAACCATCCAAACGCTCTTCTGGTTAACGCGTCTTGCCTTTCTTGTTTCCTTCCTTGCCTACTTCAAGGCCTACTTTCCACTTTAACTATATATATTTTTGCAAGCACTGGTAACTTCGCTGCTTAGCTTAAAGCTCGAGCTCCGTCTCTGTGCCTTAATTTTGGTGGCGGCGAAACGCAAGATTAACCGTGTGTTTTCGTTAGTTCACGCTAACAGCACCAGGTGCACGTAGTCCTGCTACAAGATCGAGTCAACGCTTGTCACAGTTGTGCAGCGTCTCTCGTGAGGCAACTGAGTGTTACGCAATGCTTCGGACAGCCTTCCGTACCAACGTCGTGTCAACATAATTCAAGCCTATGGCTTGTTGTTATAAGGAGCGTGTTGCAGAGGCACAATGTGGTATATACGAGTCCGAATTTGTTTCATGTAGTGGCCTGACTCGAAGAGTGTGCCTAGCGCATATGTGCCTGTGTAACGCCCTACCGTAATTGATGGAGGAGGAGGAGGGAAACATATTTAAGCTGGCAGTACAGATAGCTCTTATCCCCACCGGGCTGGTCGACATCGCTAGTCCAGGACGTCATTAGTCGAAGCCGCCACCCGAGCCCGCTAGACCAGAGTTCGTCGTACCTATAGTGCGGAACTATTAAGTAAAGCTGCCTCCCAATCCTATTTGGTAGAGTTGGGGATGAGGGCTAATTTTGGGTTCGTTTGGCAGGCCCAGACCATAAGGTAAATGTTGGCCGCTTCACCACAGTACTGGCACTGCCCGCTTATTTTTGGGTCGAAATATTTGAGTATGGCTGGACAGAGCAGCATGTTTGTCTGCAGGCGCCGCAGGACGCACTCCCCCAGTTTGGAGTCTCCCTTCGCTGGTGCGGGATACAAGCGGGGTCGCTCAATGTAGTATTGTTTGATTTCCCGAAATCGTGTTTAAGGTGTGGGACGTTCAGGTCTATCGGGGCAACAGGGAGCTTCCCGGGAAGTAAGCGCGCGGGCCGCTGCATGTGCAGCCTCGTTACCCCGAAAAAGACCCTGATGTCCCGGAGTCCATATAAGAAGTATATTTGGGTGGGATCGTGGTTCCTGGTGCTCAATTTTAGTAGTCTATGAGCCAGCGAAGAGATCCTGTGCACATAGCTCTCGCAGGCTCTTCGGGAGTCTGCAACTATTTGTTTTGATTTGATGGGACACCACCAATGCGATGGCCCCCCTCTCCATCTGACTGGAGTTTGTGGTATTATACGGCTTATGACTGCGGTAAAGCTTGTCGTGTACCACGGTAGCCACCTGAAAAAAAAAAATGGCAGCATATCCACGGAGTGAATGAAGGGGAGTGGGGCGAAGCACTCGTCCGTCCATTCGTTCTTGCTTCCGTCCGTTCCTGCGCACGTCTGTGTAACCGTCCATGCGTCCATCCACCCGTCCGTGCGTGCGTCTGTTCGTGCGTCCGTCCCTGCGTTCGTCCATCCATCCGCGCCTGCGTCCGTTCATGCGTCCATCCATGCATCTGTCTGTGTGTCCGTTCGTCCATCTATTCACTCCAAGTACCACGATCTCGCATCTTTTTATCATATATTCTCCATATAGAAGCCCCGCCATCCATAGGACATTTCAAGGACCAAACGGGAGGTGGCACATGCACACTTTCTTACGGCTTGCGCTTCGTATCTACTTCCCACCTTTAACCACCTCGAGTTCATGGTACATACTAGTTCACTGTATTCATGGCTATGCGGCCCAACGCTCGCTAAACCTTTCTAAAACCAAGGGGGCTACACCCAGCGAGTATAACGTAGCAACCCTTTCTTGTCAGATCGTGCTCAATGTACATGCCAATAGCTGCTAACGGGGATCGCAGCGTGCGCGTTACCTAAAGGCCGAATGCTCCTGTCTGTCATTCCCCCTTAGCAGTCATTAACATGTGCATTGAGCACTATCTTTTATTGTTCAACAACGCACAGAAGAAATCTCTCACCGGAACCACCTTGGAGGTCAAAATCGTAAGGACCGCTATTTCGGGTATGTGCCACTGATGGTTACGTACTACGAGTGACGCACAAGCCACGCCATAAAAAGCTTCGCCCCTGAAAAAAAAAAAAAAAAAAAAAAAACCACCTATAGAGTGGGTATGTAGGCGAGCTTTCAACAGCATCTTTGGTAGCAACCACTCGAACATGAGTGCGGGCCAAAATCTGGATTGTTTGGCGCGACACTTCATCTCGTACGCAAGCTGTAGCTAACATCTTATGACTCGTCTTGAACATAAATCAGCTTCGCAGTCGAAACTCACGAGATGGTCTTTTCGATTCCTTAATTCATATGCATGATGACGCAACAATGATCCTAAACACGGCACACACCGAAAGCGACTCGAACAGGAACTCCATAAGTTAGATCCCGAGTGGCCATTTGCGTTGAATAAAATACTAGGCCCATGGTCATCTAAAAGAAATGGCAAAGCAATAAAGGCGGTGCAACACTTCTTCGAAGAAACGAAGCTTTGTGACCACCACTGGGCGGAACTATAGTTAAAAGTGAGCGTGGCGACTACGTGTTTGTTGTTGCTTTTGCTCTCACATATGTAAGGCGGTATATATGTATATATGCTATTTTGTTTTATTTGTTTTCTTTTTTTGTAAAAACCAAGTGGAAAAGGGTAGCCATCGCCAAGTAACGGTGACAAAAACTTCTACGTTTATTTTCTATTTCAATAAAAAAATGATCATTATCAGACAACTAGTGCAAGATTACTTGTTTGGCATTTTGTTTCCCGTGTTTAGTATAAAAGGTTACGAGACGTACCATTAAGAAGTTTCATGTACTTACAACTGAATTTCGTTTCATGCTATAGCGTGAAGTAAAATCGAGTACGTACACCCGTAAACATCGCCATGTAGTATATCCGATGTAGCAATCCAACAACATATTCAAAGGCGGGTTCGTTGAGGCGCTATGCACTGGGCCCGTAAGTTTCACACAGACATGAAAAAAAAACAGGGCCACTTCTTGAGGTCAGGACAAAAAAGATAATAAAAAGACGAGGACAAGCACTGCCTTCCGACTGAAAGTTTTTATTACACACTGCAAACACACAATTGAAGACGTATGTAAAAAGATGTATACACGATTCTGCATGCCTATACTAACATGTACAATGAGTAGTACGTCTTTTTTCGCAAATTTAATGAAGCTCGCTGGTTGAAAATCAGAACTCGTGTTTTTTTGTTTTTGTCCACGATTACAGAAGTAGCACTGTTTGACTTGAAGGAATGTTCTTTCGGGCAACGAAGAATGCGTAATCGCGCAAGCATCGACGCGCATAGCACGAATGCGAGTCGTTTTGTAACTAGAACGTATACACATACTACACAATATATGTGCAAGCATGTGCAGATCTGAACCACAGTGAGGCTAGCTGACGTTGCTACTATGTATTTTAGCAATTAGTATACAATGGCGCATCTGCGGCATGATTGAACAAAATTATGATCTTACATTTCGCACTTTCACTCTATAGAGGACCGTAAAAAAATTCGCAACCGTAAACATTCCTCGTCGGAGAATCGTCGATGTGTTCGGAAACGAAGATTTCAGGGTACTTCTCAGTAATTGAGGCAGTAATAATACATGCATACGTTCATTGAGGGGTAAAAATAATAAAAATAAAATAGGTGAAATTACCCTGCAGCCCGTACCATGCAGGAGTATAACGGGAATCGCTGAAATAATACAATGAATGTGCTAATGTTCTCGCCTTGTCGCATCTTGGACATATTATCAATAGAATCAACAGATCACGCACCGATTGGGGCGGCTGTCGTAACAATAAATGGAAATTACTGTCTTGGTTACAAATACCGAGAAAAGAAGGAAGAGAAAAAACTGTTCAGCTTGGGTTGCCAGTGTAGATAAAAAAAAAAAAACTTCTGCATTTTCTTATGCTCATTAATATTATATTCTGAAGCTTCTATGCAGGCGATGCTTCTATGCATATTTTCGATTGCCGAGCACTTTAATTTCGTTCTGAGAAGTTCACCGCATGCAGATCTGCTGGAGCGAAGGAAAGGAGTAGCTCCCCGTAAACTGAAATGGAGGTTCCCTTTTAATATAGCGTATTTTCCTAGATCGTTATTAAGCGTTCGGACTGTGCTAAGCAAAGAATGTGAAGAATTCGAATGGTGGGCATCGCTTCGTTCTCGTGTGTTCCCACGGTCCAGTATAAGGACTATACAGATTCAATACCCTCCGCGCGCGCATTTAACTGCGAACATTTCGCAACCGAACGGACCATGCCCTCCCACCGGTATAATCTCGCTCTTCACAAAGTTGATTGCATTCTATACGTAGCTTAAGGTGAGCCTTCTGAAGATTCCAGTGTGTGGTATTAGCAAAATAGGAAAATAGGAAATGAGAACGGTAGAAAAAAAAACATAGAAAAGTATGGAATAATTTTCGAGAATTCAAACGATTGCAGCATAGCATTGCACCATCGTCATCCGCACTACCGATTGCACAATATTGAAAAAAAAAGAAAAGGAATAAACAATGTAAATTATAGTGGACAGGTGGGGGAGGGAACTAAACTATACAAGCCAGTAAAATGCACCTCATTGATCTTACTTTCTAAACTTCGGGAGGGCATGGCATTATAGAGAACAAACACAGCCGCACGAAAGTGGTAAGAAAAAGAAATATAGAAAGAACACATGGTGGGATAGATGGACAAGTAAGGGAAAGGGGGGGGGGGAGAGAGTGAAAGCCGCTAAGCCTTTTCAGGCCCTCGCGCTTTCGTTGCGCTATTTAACTTCGTGAATCTTGATGTTCGTAAAGAAGGCAGCGGTGCACCCTTTTTTGTTATCTAAATTCGTTGTGCGTACGGTGTTCAATAACGGCGAGGCGCCTGTATAATACCAAAGATGAAGCCTCGATATTACTATATCCGCACTCCCGGTGATCGATGAAACAGAACGAAAAAAAGAAGTAAGAGAGACATGCTTTTTATAAGAACCACTGCTGCCATGAAAGTGTTAAATTTTTTTTTAGAGGCGCGCAAATTTGTGAAGAATAGTACGACGAAACGCTTTCAAAAAAAAACTAAAAACGCGGTTTTACGGCTGGCTGTAAATTCCGTATTTTGTAAAGTGGAAGCACTGCAGTTACAGTCTGTACCACATACGCTAAAGGCTGTCCGAACGGGGGTGCACGTGCCTGTTTTATGTAACTCTAATTCTTTGTTATATACTCCCGTATAAAGACTCGGCGAATCATCGAAAGGGGAAGAGCTGGCTGTAATATACTCGGTCTGTTTCTCCCCTAAACTCCCAGCAATCTCATTTAAATTTGTATAAACCATACGTGGAATTGTTTGTACCTTTATTATGTAGTTTTATAAATAAACTGCAGACATGTCCTGCATACTAACAGACTACGTAGACCGTCACAATCAGCAGAATAACTTAACGTCGTACAAAATATCATGTTGTTTTCATGTCTGCTAACGACCAAATCTAGCTTCGTTTGCGTTAATGCTTGCAATAGAGAGATAAATCACATCGCCTAAGAAGCAATGAAATTTGGGGGACTCTCACGTTGCTCCATTAGGCGTTGAACGCGACCGCGATTTCTCGTCCCTAGTGTGCGTACTTGAGCATTGAACCAATAAAAATTGTCGTTTTTCAGTAACGAGAACGCGGGTATCGTGGCTCGTGAACTCATTCATACACCTCCACACAAGGTATCTCCACGATAGACCATGACGACGTCACCACGGCCTGATTGGCTGCCCACGCACAATGAAAACAAATAAGCGAGCTCATTTGAGCAGGTAATTTAGTTACGTTACATTATGGCCACTGCGACCAGTCTGCCAACCGACACATTGTGTTGAAGTCAATTTGCACTTTTGCTAGCAAACTAAAAAAAAAAAACTATCTGGCATACTTAACAATTTTCGATGATGTCACCTGCTTCCATTAATTGGTGGGCTTCAGTTGTGTCCATCATTGTAAGTACACGAAAGAGGAGAGAGAGGGAAGGCAGGGATGTTAATCAGTTTAGAAAAACAGATTTTCTACTATACACAGGGGGAAAAGAATAGATTGAATACCCTTCGCTGCACGCACGAAAAGAACGGAGAAACGGAGGCGTCCCCATATAAACCAACGTGTGGGTGGGGCAAAAGAGGGGGGCTGAAACTTTGCCCCATTCTTCGACTTAGTAGTGCGGAGGGCGCTGCGGTTAACCTTTGACTCCCCTCTCCCATTCTTGATGGGGATCTCTGCGGATGCCTATGATACGAGAGCTTCAAAGCTGTAGTAGAGAGAAGGAGAGAGAAAAGGGGAGAGGGGATCACAAGCGCGCATTGTCACTCTCTTTCCAGTCACGATATTGCCACTATAGTCTATAACCAGTGGTACAAGTGATGGACGCCGGACCTTCCTGAGACGTACTTTGGAGTTGAAGGTCAATTGCGTATGGTCTCCTGCGGTGGTACAGCGGTACACAGTGAATGGTCACGAACCCGAAAGTCGTATAGGTTAGATCCCAGCCGCGACGACCGCATTTTGATGGTGGCAAAACGCCAGAGGTTCTTGTGCTGTGCGGTCTTAGTGTACGTTAAAGTACACCTCGTGGTCATAAATTGCGGAGCCCTCCGCTACGGCTTGCCTCATAGTCATATCGCGGTTCTGGCGTTAGCAAACGTTTGTTAACAATGGTTAACGTTAGTGATGATGCTGATCGTTTCTGGTACGAAAGTAGAGTAGAACGTTGTAGTGAAGATGGCCGTTTCGTGCTACTGGCGTTAGCTTCTGTTCTTACAGGCTTCCTACTATAAAACAAGAACGACAACTCCGAAATTTCACGCGCCAAGGAAGGAAGGAAAATAGGAGGAAAAGAACGGCAGGGAGGTTAACCATCCTATAGGCGGCCGGTTTGCTACCCTTCGCATTTGACGTCGTCGACAGCTGCAGAACTTGCAGCCATTCGTGCAGCTCTGGAGTTTATAGTGAAAGAACCTTCCGGAATTTGGTCGATCTTCTCGGACTCGAAGGCATCTCTTCAATGTCTTATATCACCCTTTCGCCATGGACCTAATGAACAGTTAGTAGTTGAAATAAGGCTTCTTCATCACCAAGCAACCGAAAAACAGCACAGCATAGTGTATCAGTGGATACCAGGTCATTGCGGTATATATGGCAATGACCGTGCAGATGAGGCCGCTAGATCTGCACACGACGGTACCAAATACACAGCCATCCCGTTCTCAAGAACCGACGCAGCTACAAGACTTCGTTCGCTTGCACGTGACCTCACACTGGTACAGTGGAACTCGACAGACTTCACAAACGCGCGCCTGCATAACTTGGATCCCGATCTGCAGCTTCGTCTTCCCCCAGGGATATCTCGAGCTGAGGAGACTCTTCTATGCCGCCTGTGGCTTGGAGTGGCCTTCACGAACGCATAATCTTATCTCATCGGGATGGCCAGCTCTCCTACATGCACTTACTGCAGTTGCGAAGAAACCATCGCGCACCTTCTGTGTGAGTGCACCTATTTCAACGTGCAAAGACAAGAACTCACTGCAGCTCTGGATAGACTAGACAATCGGCCTTTGTCGGAACAAAGGATTCTGGGCCATTGGCCAAGCCCATCCTCAGCCCAGAAGGCTTTGAAAGCTTTGCTGCGTTTTTTGCGGACAACTGGCCTCAGAGACAGACTTTAGTGTCTTATACTCTTTGATGTTGCTTTTCCTCTGTCGCATTTTTTTTTTGTAATTTCTCCCTCTCTTCGCAACATTTATTTTTAACATCTATCATTCCCCTCACCCCTTTCCCCAGCACAGGGTAGCCAGCCGGTCTAAGAACTGGCTAACCTCCCTGTCTTTCCGCTTAAACTTTCTTCCTCCTCCTCCTCCTTCGCATGGTAGGGGGATGGGAGAGATGAAAGATAGAGAGCAGAGAGGGAAGATAGATAAACACAGAACATTCGGTAGCACACGCGCGCACACCCTGTCATAGTAGAAAAAAAGGAAGAAAAATAGGAAGAAAAAAAAAACGGCAGGGAGGTTAACCAGCCTATAGGCGGCCGGTTTGCTACCCTGCGCATGGGAGAGGGATGGGGAGATGAAAGAGAGCAGAGAGGGAAGAGAGATAAACACATCACATTCGGCAGCACACGCGCGCACACTCAGTCATTGTCCAGTCTTGTTTTTCGTGGTGTGTGACATTGCTGTTACGGCCGCTTGTTCAAGTCCGTGTCGCGTAGGAATTTCAACAAAGCTTTTGTCGCCTTCTGTTGCAACGTCTTCTCTCGGGCACTTGACAGAATAGTGTCCACAGACATTTGGCTGTTGTTCACGTGCCAAAACAACGACATAGTTGTGCCGCCTTAATTTGACATGATTGTAATATGTCTTAATTTTGATCAAGTGGTATTCATTAACGCGCACCTAAATCCACGCACATGGATCTCCTCTGCCTAATTGTAAGCTCTAACTGTAATCTTCGCGGGGTTGTTAAAACTCTTTACGACATTCGAGAAAGTGCGGCGCAGGTGTTTTTTGCATAGGGTGACGGAGGGCTTGCCACGAGATTTACTGTGATCGCTTAAGTGGGCCTAGAAAACAGCTCGATAAGAAAAAATTAAACAGCAACAACGAGATTTACATTTCACGAGATTTAGCGCGTACTCAACGAACGCGTGAATGCATAGACGCTTTGCCCGCTAGCCCGCGAAGAGCTATCGAAATGTAAATCAGGCGAACTTCTTGCCTAAAGAAAAGAAAGTTTTGATTTTGTTATTTCTTTCATTTCCTAAATATGGAATGAAAGACCTCTTCGGTTTATTCATCATCACTTTAAGCGTCAAGTTTACTTCCATTTCCGTAGAAAGGGGGCATCATCGTTAGGTACATTATTTTCATTTCTAGTGTCTTTTTCCTTTTTTTCTTTTTACACTGATACTCACCTCTGCAGCACAAGTGTGACCGCCTCACGAGAATTTAATTTCATAAACCCGGTAATCTAATCACGCTATTACATCTGGAACGGAAATTAAGAAGAATGGAATCGTCTGATAGTCTCGCGAGCAAAAAAAAAAAAAAAAGAAACGCGAAGAAAATATCAGAAAGAAAGACACAGGAAGAAAAAAAAAGAAAAAAAATGACGTCCGGGAGTTCTAATCGAGTATGTACGCTCTGCGAATGTACTTGTGTTGCTTTTCATCTCCGTGAAAGGAATGGCGACACGTGTGCTAAACGGAGCGCAATGAACGTACACCAGAGCAAAAGAAAGGCCTAGGCTGATGTCTCGAGCTCGGATTCAGAGCCTCTGCCCACACGCTGCATTGAATAACAAGAAGAAAAATAAACTTGAACTAGAATCTTAGTTTAGAGAGAGAGAGAGAGAGAGAGAGAGAGAGCTTAAAAACGAAAATAGAAGTAAAGTGGTTCCGCAAATACTGAGCGTGTTTTTGAGGAGAGCGAGCGAAAAGGCTCTGAGCGGATTTGACAAAAGGTTATTTTCTTCATTTCTACGAAAACAGCTGTCAAAGGCACTTGAATTAGACTTTCGTGTCTCGAAAGTAGTGTCATTATGTTCATTGCCTTAGTCAAGTTTTTTTTTCTGTCGGAAAACATGGAAGGTGCGAGAAAGTAACACTCAAAGGCGGTGCACACATCGCCCTGTTGGTATTTAAACAAGGGCGATTGAAAACTGTCTTCTATATAAGCGACGCGGACGCCTTTGATCTTTGAGTTAGCGTAGCAGCTGCACGTAGGAAATGACTATAGCACAATCTCATCGCCTGTAGCTATCAGTGGCACAAAAAAATAATGGGATGAAGAATTGCTAACGACAGGTGCATGCCTAGTGAAGTGCGGTTATTTCATTAGAGTTAAGAAATGGGAAACATTGCCATCCAGCTGTGTGTCTAATAATAATAATAATAATAATAATAATAATAATAATAATAATAATAATAATAATAATAATAATAATAATAATAATAATAATAATAATAATAATAATAATAATAATAATAATAATAATAATAATAATAATAATAATAATAATAATAATAATAATAATAATAATAATAATAATAATAATAATAATAATAATAACTGATATGTGTGGTTTAACGTCCCAAAGCTATGATATGATTAAGAGGAACGCAGTAATGGAGGGCTTCGACCCCCTGGGGTTCTTCAACGCGCAATAAATCTGAGCACATGAATGGACCCCAAGCGTTTTCATCGTCACCGAAAATGCGGCCGCCGAAACCTCATTCGGTCCTGCCACCTGTGGGTCGGCAGTCGAGTATCATAGCTACTATAGACCACCGTGGTGGGTATACTCGTTTCTACAGCGCGAAGCTACAAGTAAAATGTGTAGGTATTTTCAAGAAAGGCAGCTGCTAATAATGGCTGGTGGGCTCTAGCGACCAAAGCCCACGATATTATGATGACAGACGCCGTATAGTGAACGGACTTGGAAATTTAGATCACCTGGGGTTCTTTAACGTGCACCCGAGTATGTAGCTACATGGGTCTGGAGCGTTTTCGCCGCCATCACAAATGCACGGCCCCCGCGGCAGAAGGAAAGCTGTCTAGTTGACAAAAGGAAGATTTCGTTTTGGCCTACGACATGAACCTTGCACCAACGCATTCTACGAGGAAGGTCGCTGTGCAATCGAGATAACCAGAAGGCTATAAAAACGCAGGGCGAGGGTGAGGTAGTCACCGACTCGAAGCACGCGCACGCAGAAAGAAAAAAAAAAAGACCCGCAGAGTGGATAAATGTTTATAATAAAGAAATACTATCATTAGCCTAACTTCTCCCCTTTCGTGGGCGTTCTTCCACCGTAAATAATTCTACAGAACTGATTCACCACGAGTTCACTGGTAACTCATGTACTTATGGTATAACAGTGACAAGATAATTCTCTCGGACGAACAAGAAAGAACACGAGTACAATAACTAGTGCACAGGGTGACAGAACCGGTGCCGAAAGTCTCTTTTCCAACGGTTCGACCGTTGTAAGTTGGCGCGATAGAATTAAAAAAAATTACAGCCTATCCACGGAGTGAATGATGATGAGTGGGGCGAAGCACTGGAGGGTTTCGTGGCTAAACCGTGAACCATCCACGAATATCGCCCCACTACATGTGTGAGCTACACACATTTAGTGGGATCACACTACACTGCATCACACTAGACACTGGGATCGCACTACATGTGTGATTCCAGTGTGAGCTTTGTTATATATGCTGATGACATGAATTTACTTTAATCACGCCTTGACGCAATTGAGCTAATCATCCGGTGTAATAAGCTATTAAACAAGCTTTTCTTGGGGTATAGCGAAAATTTATTGAACATTTATTCACTGAAAAAAAAACATCGTATTACGAGCTAAAAATAAAATATTCTCATCAACACAAGCGTTAGCTTACGCAGGTGAAGACATTCGTTTTGTAGATGAACATGAAATTCTTGGCGTCACGTTTTCATCAAACCTCAGCTGTAACCAACACGTCAATGACATCTGCAAAAAAAGCCTCTAGTGTAGTTGGTGTGCTAGCTCATTGTAGACATATCTTACCAGAAAAGATGAAACTGTAAATATACCATGCTATTTTTCTTTCGCCCATAAATTACTGCAGTTTGGTGTGGGCAACCACGGCAAAAACTAACATAATGAAACTTCAGACCTCGCAGAAAAAAGTTATTAGACATGTCGCTAATTTAGACTATTTGTCATCAACCCAACTTGTGTGTCGGGACTACGGTATTATTAAAGTGGAATATATGTATATCTTTTGAATTCTGCGATCCTGCTATTTCTCTTCCACTTTGTTTAAACAATTCATTAAAACTACCGCATGTCTAACTGCAAAAAATGTTTTGTTAGGAACAAAAAGCAGTGATGTTGAATTGTTCCGAGGTTTCGCAATAGTTACAAATCTCGAAAATTGCAATACACTCTACCAATGATTCTCAATAAATACAGTCACATAAACAGTTTCTCATTAAAAAAAAAACTACGATCCTGTTTTGTAAATATAGGCTAACTTTTTGACGTAAAATGTGCTGTCTGTACGATAGTACAATTTCATTTTTCTTTCATTGTGTGTGCAGCCATACTGTACCGAATAGGTTATATGATTAAAAACATATAGCAAACATAGTGTCTATATAAAAATTTTATTTGACATGTGATGTACATTGTATGATGCAGGACATACACAATGAGCAAAGTTGTATATATCTTCCCTGATGTTTCGTCATTATTTTTATTTTTATTATTTTATTTTTGGCAATAATGGTGCTATGGCTGCTGAATTTTTCTTGTGTTTTTTCTTTGTTTTTTTTGCTCGCGTCCATGTAATCTTCTGTTCTATGCTGGTCGCGGGTTCGATTCCCGGCAGCGGCGGCTGCATTTTCGATGGAGGCGGTAATGTTGTATGCCCGTGTGCTCAGATTTGGGCGCACGTTAAAGAACCCCAGGTGGTCGAAATTTCCGGAGCCCTCCACTACGGCGTCTCTCATAATCATATGGTGGTTTTGGGACGTTAAATACCACAAATCAATCAATCAACTTTCTGGGAACAGTGTCACTATGAATTCCTTGGCCTAAGCACACCGCTATATGTGCTGTCTTTCTAGGGTACTTATGCTTAACTGAATCAGACCCGTAGCCGGGCATTTTGGGAGGGGGGGGGGGTTGGAGTGTGAGGTTGGGGACACTTGTTCAAAGCCTTGACAAAAAACACCTATTTTCATATGTTATTCCCGGTACCCCTCCACATCCGAATTTCGCAAGGGAAGCCCGGGCCCTTATAGGACATCTCCCATCCCCCCATCTCCTGCCTAAGTGCAGCTGACAGTAAGTTTCTGCAACTATATAGTTGGAAGCTTGACCGTAGTATAGCGCTGAAAAGGGCACTCGCACGCGCATCCGGCATCCTTCCAATCTCGCTTCTTACACGGACCCTCTCACGCCTCTCTGCGAACATTTGCATAATGGAACGGCATGAACCAATAGGGCCGCTATGCTAATCCAGCTGCTCGACTGAATTCCCATTCTATAGCGAACATTCAGACAGTTACTCAGTGGCAACTCAACCGAGTTTGGCGAAACTCCATCGTGAGCACAGCAATATTAGTCATTTCGGTAGCTACAATTTATTTATTTATTTATTTATTTACAACACTGCTACTCTCCTCCGAGAGCGTGGCAGTTGGGCAATACAGTAATTTTTTACACACACAAAAAGAATGTAGACGTAAAAACATGCAAGCATAATAACAGGACATGAGGATCATATAACCATTGAGCAGTGCAGAAGTTAAACGTTAATTATGTTATTAATACACAATGTATGCAATAATCACAAGATACAAAGCAAGTTATAGCCATTATACAGAGCTGAAACCATGCCGAAAGGCGATAGAAATAAAATACATGATTGAAGAAAGGAACTTATGTTAGCATTGGGGGAAAACATAATTCTTATCGTGAGGGAAAACAATTATTCTTAAAAGGTATGTTGTAAAGGTTTTGTTCGGCATTGGACATTATGATTCAGCATAATTTCGAGGACATGTAAGAAACTATCTTGTTCTTGCTTTTAACGTTAGCGACATGCAAAAGTTACAGAACAAAAGAAAAGAGAAACATCAAAATTTGTGAACAAAATACTTAAGATAAGAAAGATAATACAACGTTAAGAAGGATATAGATATCTGAAGGTTTCACATGCCGAAGCCATTGATATAATTATGAGACACGCCATTGTGTGGGGCTCCAAAAAAATTTAGACCATCTGTTGTGCTTTGAAGTGCACTGACATCGCGCAGTAAGTGAGCCTCTAGCTTTTCGCTTCCTGCGAAATGCGACTGCCTCGGCCGGGGTCGAACCCGCAACCTACGGGACGGTAGCCGAGCACCCCAACCACTGCTCCACCTGTTGGGCTCAGCGTCAGATGGAGTGAAGTGATTGATCCTACGCTCAAACGTGAACAAGTCAGCTGTGAGAAGAAAGAGTGAGGCAGCTCTGAGGATGATCTTGACAGAAGCTCGACGACATAAGCTCACAGTAGCTGACGATGCGAGATAAAATAAGATCTAAAAAAAAACAAAAACAAAACCGAGAGCAGGACGAAAGATATTGCAAGTCAGAAGAAGAAGCAGTAAGGATAACCGCGCTGCCAATTAGTTGCTACAGAAAGTGCTGAGACAGCTCATTCATCGTGTCTCGGCAAGCGTTTAGAAAACCGGCTTACCGGCAAAAAATGATGAAGTTGTCGCGTTTTACAAGTGAACAACTTTCGCTGTAGACAGAATGCAGCTCTTTACCCGGAAGTGTGACTGCATTTGGCACACAAGAGTAGATGAGGTAAATCATTTCTCAACTGACGTTTTTTACCAAAGTATGATCCGTTTCGATTTCGCTATATAAAACTGCTGATAGGGTGGACAGTAAGCCTTAAGTTGCTTCGCGTAGTATAGGTTACATAAAAAATTTGCAGTTGTGTGTGAGCAACCTGGTAACGAGTAGAAGGACAGCATGGATTTACTTTGAAACGTCTTTGTGTAGATATGCGTTTTCCCCATATTAAAGAGGGGGACATAAATAACCACCCCCTTACAAAAAAAAAATAAAGTCATTGCAAATCGTTGGCAGATCTGGTGTCAAGGCATTGACGCTGCTGTCCGAGTGCCACAAAACGCAAACGCGAACGACGCAGTGATTTCTCACAGTAGAAGCAGCGTTTGGATGAAGGGGTGAGCATACCGCGGCTGTAAGAGAACGCACCTTCGCTCAGGTGTTAGAGTTATTTCGGACGGAAATTATTGACAGGATATTTCTGGCTGGATCGATACGACGGCTCTTAGCGAGCGGCGATGCCACGATGTGGCGAGATATGGTTTCCGTATTCGTGCAAAACTCCGTTGATAAACACGCTGATTTCTTTGCACTATATACTATACCAAATTAAAAACAAAAAAAAAGAGCAATAATAATGAAGACACCGTCGAAAACGATTTACATACGCAAGTATATTCGAGGTCGTAAAGGGTCATTGTGCTGAAGCAATCTACAGTTCGCAGAACACATTACGTAAACTCGGTTACGACCAAAGAGGATTGAACTTTTTTTCTAAAATTCTTGTTTGTTACAACCCAAGAAAAACGTCAGCGCTTGCCCTTCACCTGTGGAATGGAGTCGTGCCAGTTGGTTTCCGCTGGAACTGCAAGAACGTTTTCTCAGCTCTTGTAACATTGCACATGCGTCTTTTAATTTAAATTAATTAATTTAAATAATTTAAAGCTCGATCGTCGTTGCTACCTAAAACTAGTTTCACGGAATAATAATGCCAGAATCTTTGATAACGTTTTCCAAGGCGTTCAAGTTTCTGGCATAACACCAGCGACATAAACGCGTGTCTGAATAGTCGTCAACGTCGTCAACTATCTAAAAAATTGCATGCTTGATATTTACGACGGGTTTAGATCGGTCACGCTTACGTTGTGCCCTCTGGTCGAAATTTCCAGAGTCCTCTACTACGGCGTCTCGCATAATCATATGGCGGTGTTGGGACGTTTAACCCCACATATCAATCAATTACGTTATGCCCTCGTCTCGTCAAGGCTTGGGTGGGGTGTGCTTCTAAAGGAATTTTGGTGAACAGGGACTCATTAATGCCTAGTTCACACTGAAGCATCCGCTTTTTACAGCGACCGAAATTCGCCTGCCGCCGAAACGCAGCGTCATTCGCACTGGACGCGCCCCGCGCCGCCGAATATGCCATCTACTACGGGGCGAACGCGGGATGGATGCGCTGTCACCCGGTTGTTGTCGCGGCTCGCAAACGCTACTACGCTATCCGGTGGTGCATACTTCGACGATTCTCGTACGCAAGAAGCAAGAAAAGACAGTACTGCTTACTTTGCTGGCAAGTGGCTGTCTTGTGATGCACGAAGAGCAGAAAAACCACCGACGCCAGCGGCGTTGGTGGGTTCGTTCTGCTCTGCAAGACCACAACAAGCTCGGTCACGCCAACAGCAAGCTCGGTCACTTCTTTCACGAAATACGGAGGCGAAGTAGGCACAGAGTAGGTTAAACTCCCGTTGGTTTCAACATTCAGTTACGTGCACTGCGGCATAACAAGTGAGTATAGGGCTTGGCCGCCATTTTTCAAAATTCCTTGACTAGCGCTCCTATTGGTCCGCGGTGACTGATTCGGCGGCAGACGCCGCGAAAATCGGTCCGAGAGCAATCGGCGCGGAGAGGGCCCTTTTGGCGGATCTCACCGCTGCCGAACCGGATTCGGAGCACTTTCGGCGGCCGAAATGCTCAGTGTGAACGCGGCCTAAGTGTGAGGCTTACAGGACGGCTGCTCTCCCATAGTAGAGTAACAGCACCTCTAAACTGTTTACCACTTTTTTAAAAACACAAACCGAGTCAGCTTATTGCTCTCCCAAAGTAAAGAGCAAACCGTAGTTTCAATTGTCGAACACTTACTCTAAACATAACTTCTTGTCATCCGGGACAACTTATGGCTCTCTCACAGTATAGAGTGCGCATAATGCTCTAAAGGAGGAGGAGGAATAAACTTTATTATAAGAAACCAGCAGGTTTAGCTGGTGTTATGGGGGGTGTCTCTTGACCGCCGTCGTCAGCAGGTTGTGCTCGTAACTTGCATCAGGACCGACGAAAAGGGAAGTACCGGCGAGACGGCGCAGAACAGCAAATCAAAAGAGTTTAATACTACATAGTTAGACCAAAGTGGACATTCAACGGTAAGAAGCCGAGGAGCAGAGTTCCGGCAGAGTCTCAATCTAGACTGCTCCACCCAGTCTCTCCCTGCGCGTTTTTAAAGGGTTCCAGACGCTTGTGTGACGTCAGGCGCCTCCAGACATGACCAAATATGGATCACCTTGTGTTCGCACCACCTACCACGCCACTGGTCACGCCACCGATCACGCGACTGATCGCGCCACGGATCACACCACCGGCGTTCCCACACTCAAGAGCCAGGTGCGAATGAGCCACGAGCTCACCGCGTTCTCGCGCACAGCACATGACGACCTTCGCGGCAGCAGCGTCTCAGGTTCCTCGGCGTCTGGGCATACACTTCTGCGCCTCTACCCCCGATACGTTTACAGGCCCGGGAGCGTTCGCACGCTGTCCGTGGTCTTGCATTTGGGCCCAAAGGGGTTCGCGTAAAATGAAGCGTAACAGACTGCCCCCTCGCGGATAGAGATCCCGAATGGCAGGGGACAGCATCCACTGTCAACAGGGATCAGTCGTCGAAGCTCGTAGCCTTCTTAACCTGGAGCACGGTACGTGATACCTGGCTCTAGGCCCTGTTCCGTCTCGTAAGGTAGTTCCGCCAGATTTCCCTGATGTTGTCGAGGTTCGCCGGAGGCTGGAGGCGAACCATACAATGGAATCCAGCAAATGGCGACAGTCAAGAGTGGCCAAAGACAATGGTATGAGCTCCTTTCCGGGGCGACCCCGCAGGGGCTCGTCGTTGGGGCTGGTCGCCAGGCAGCTCCGGGTGGTGAGATCATCACACCCCACCGCTTCAGGTCTTTCATCAGCAAGAAGGGAAACCACAGGTTCTTCCGGCGTTCCTGCCAAGAGTTTGGGAACCGACGTGGTGTCCGAAGAGATGCCAGATGACAACGAAGTCCTATCTCTGGGAGGGCAAGATCCTCGCCATGGTAGAGCCGGTCGACTGAACAAACAATCCACGGGGAAACACAGGATAACAAAGCCACGGAAGAAGCAAGCGCGAGACACGTATCCACTGAGCCCCGCCAGGCTTACCTTAAACACAAAAGTCTCAATCTTATTACTCGTACAAAGTACTAAACACACCCCTGATTTCGTTGCCCCCCTAACGACGCACAGGTCTTCCAAAACTACGGAAGAAATAATAACACAAAAACCTATGTCAGGAAAAAAAACAATCGAGGCCAATTCATGACCTAGAGGCTTCGGCTTAAGCCATCGGCATTGCCATTGAGACTCCCCTTTTTGTACCGTATTTCGTATGAATACTGCTGCAAAACGAGGCTCCAGCGCAGGAGGCGACCATTTTTGGAAGAAGTGGACTGCAGCCATCTGAGAGGACAGTGGTCTGTCTCTATTATGAACCTCGAGCCTGCAAGGTAGCACGACAACTTTTGCACTGCCCATACGAGACACGCACATTCTTTCTCGGTTGCGCTATACGCTTGTTCTCGCACAGTCAGCTTACGACTGGCATAAAGAACTGGGTGTTCACCGTCCTCTCCTCGTTGGCACAACACTACTCCCATGCCTCGCTCACTAGCATCACACTGAACTATGAACTCTTTCGAATAATCAGGTGATTTCAGCACAGGTTGACTTGTTAAGGCGGCTTTTAATGCTTTGAAAGCCTCCTCTTTACGGTCATCCCAGATGACAGTTTGTGGCTCAGTTTTCCGGAGCGCGTCAGTTAAAGCGCTAGCTAATTCCGAATATCTCGGGATGTAACGTTGATAGTAACCTGCAACCCCCAGAAATGAGCGGATATCTGTCTTTGAGCGTGGTTGCGGGAAATCGCGTATGGCAGCCACCTTGAGCTCAGAAGGTCGGAGGCGTCCTTGTCCGATTATGTGACCTAGGTAGATCACCTCAGCTTGAGCGAGTTGGCATTTAGGTGCCTTCACAGTTAGTCCCGCTTCACGCAAACGCGTTAGAACCACTCGCAGATGTTGCATGTGTTCCGACCAAGCGGACGAATATATCGCCACATCGTCTAAGTAGGGTAAAGCGAATTCCCCTATTCCTCGTAACACCTTGTCCATAAGGCTTGAAAAACAGTATGGTGCATTTTTCAAACCGAAGCTTAATACCTTAGGGCGGAACGTTCCCAACGGCGATATGAACGCTGCATATCTGCTAGCCCTTTCGGTGAGAGGAACCTGCCAGTAGCCTCGAACGAGATCCAGCGTGGAAATATATCGAGCTCCACTAACCCTCTCAATGCGCTCTTCAATGTTTGGTATGGGGTAAATCTGATCTTTGGTGATCGAGTTTAGCTTGCGATAATCCACGCAAGGGCGTGGATCTTTTCCCGGCACCTCAACTAAGATTAAGGGCGAAGTGTAATCGCTCTCACAAGGCTCGATCACGCCTAATTCCAACATCTTCTTCACCTCGGAATCCATAATCTCTCGTTGGCGCGGTGACACTCGGTAAGCTTTGCTACGCACGGGTTCTGAGGATGTCAGCTCGATGTCATGAGTAACAACTGAGGTTCTTCCAGGCTTATCTACAAATAAGTCCTGAAATTCTTTCAGAAGATCCTGGAGCTCGATCTTTTGCTCCGGCTCTAACTGCGCTTTCGATATTAATTCTTTGATTAGTGGTTCACCATCCTCACCGTTTATGACTAATGCAAGCCCTGGAAGTTCAACTGGAATCTCCTCGGGGATGTTCACCATCATGCATACCACTGCTTCCCGTTCTCGGTATGGCTTGAGCAGATTGCAATGATACACTTGCTGTATCTTTCGCTTTCCGGGCAGGCGTATCACGTAGTTTGTGTCAGAAAGCTTTTCAACTACGTTGGCGGGACCTTCCCACTGCACTTCTAATTTGTTTTTCTGCGACGGTCGCAGTATCATTACTTTGTCCCCGACATCGAATCGACGGGTTCTGGCTGTGCGGTCATAGTACACCTTTGACCTATGTTGCGCTTTAGCCATGGCTTGCTCTGATAGCCGTTGAGCGCTTCTTAAACGCTCCAGTAGCTTCAAAACGTACTCGACCACTACTGGGTCTTCGGCTCGGCCTTCCCACGATTCTCGAAGTAAGCGAAGAGGAGATCGCAACGAGCGGCCGTACACGAGCTCGGCTGGCGAAAACCCCGTGGCTTCATGCGGGGCAGTCCTTAACGCGAACATGGTAGCCGGCAAACATAGCTCCCAGTCCGTCTTCCTTTCGTAGCATAACGCCCTCAACACTCGCTTCAGAACGGAGTGGAGCTTCTCCACGGAGTTAGACTGAGGGTGGTAGACTGAACTATGAATTAGTTTTACTCCGCACCTTTCCAAAAACGTAGTGGTAAGAGCACTAGTAAACACAGAGCCTTGATCCGACTGTATTTCGGCGGGAGAGCCAACTCGTGCAAATATGGAAAGGAGCGCGTTAACTATTTCCACAGAGCTAAGTTCTTTAAGTGGAACCGCTTCGGGGAACTTAGTCGCTGGGCATATCGCGGTCAGCACGTGGCGGTGGTACCCCGACGATGTCGCCGGCAGTGGGCCTACAGTGTCCACTACGAGCCGCCGAAACGGCTCTGTGATGATAGGCACCAGCTTCATCGGCGCCCTCGACTTGTCACCCGGCTTACCTACACGCTGACACGTGTCGCATGTCCTTACAAATCGCTCTGCGTCGCGGAAACAGCCTGGCCAATAATACTCCTGCAACAACCGTCCCTTCGTTTTCTTGACGCCTAAATGACCTGCCCAAGAACTTCCATGCGACAAGCGCAGTAAATCCTCTCGATAAGCTTGAGGCACGACCAGCTGATCAAACATTACACCCCTTTTGTCAACATACTTCCTGTACAGTATGCCATCCTTCTCATAATAACTTATGTTTTTCGGGGCTATCTTTTCATTTACCCTGCTCTGGATGTTTCGCAAGCTCGGGTCTTTATCTTGTTGATTCCTCAAGGCCATGCTGTCTACCATTAACAGTCGCTGTAAGCTTTCCGACGTAGGCGCTACAAGTAAATCTCTGGAATGCTCTTCCAATATTTCTGATGGTGCCCGTGCCGTAGCTTCATCCTCCACGGATGGGACCCCCTGCTGTTGTAACGCTGGCGCAAGTTCGACCTCTGCTGGGGAGTCCTGCGTCAGGCCGATTTCGGCTAAAGGGGACTCTGCAACTGCCTTCGCAGCGAGTTCCCGTGCTTTCGAACGCGTTAGCGCCATCACATTTGCCTCCCCAAACAGCTGCCCTCTCTCGCGCAGCATCTTGTCAGATCTATTCGAAAACAGGTAAGGGTATTGCGGAGGGAGTGCCGGCGACACGGCAGCTTCCGTCTCGAGCGTGCCGAAAGGACCTTTGATAGTTACCTTTGCGACGGGAAGGCATGCACTACACGACTCTACAGCCTGCTTGATCCAAGCACACTCACCCGTGAACATTTGCGGTTCAACGTACGAGCTGTGAACTACGTCCATCGTAGCCGCACAATCGCGCAGTACGCGGCATGGCTTCCCGTTCACTTCAAGGTCGCGCATGTAAGGTTCGAGAAGCTCGATATTCTCGTCCCTACCACTGATGGATAGAAACACAACTTTTGGTTTCTTACAGTGCGCCGCAATGTGACCGGGTTTATGGCAGTTATAGCAAAGGAACGGTTTCCTCTCTTCTAGCTTCCTTTGCTGTTCTAACGCAGGTTCGGTGTTCCGTTCCGACTCCGACGTATTTAAGGTTAGGGCATTCCCAATTTCAGGCTCTTCCTTCGTTTTCACAGGCCCTCTCTTTGGCTTGAACCTAAAATCGGGACCCCCTTTTCGACCACTGTCACTGCCTTCGCGAGCCCGACGTGTGACGAATTCCTCTGCTAGCTCTGCGGCTCTGGCTACAGAGCTAACATCTGGCCTGTCTTGCACCCAATGCCTAATGTTCTCTGGTAACCGGTTGTAGAATTGCTCTAGTAAAAAACACTCAATAACCTTTGCGTGGTCACCGTAGGCCTTCTCCTCCTTTAGCCATTCCACCATGTTTGACTTCAGTTTATAGGCAAATTCAGTGTATGACTCACTCCTTCCTTTCTCCAATTCACGGAATTTCCGCCGGAATGCCTCCGCGGATAGCCTGTACTTCCTAAGCAAACTGGATTTTACTTTATCGTAATCGTCGACCTCCTCAGTGGATAAACGAGCGATTACTTCTGCTGCCTCGCCAGGTAAGAGTGTGAGCAAGCGCTGTGGCCACGACTCACGGGAGAACCCCTGCTTCTCACACGTCCGCTCAAAGTTCACCAAGAACAACCCAATGTCCTCTCCGAGTTTATAAGGGCGAATTAGTTCTGTCATTTTGAGCGATATGTGCACCCCTGCACTGTTTGCCTCGCTTCTCTGTCCTGCCGTTCGCACGCGCTCTATTTCAACCTCGAGTCGCTTTAACTCGAGCGCGTGATCGCGTTCCTCGCGCTCTCTCGAACGTTGAAACTCGAGTCGTTTTAATTCGAGCTCCCTTTCCTCACGCTCTTTCTCTTGTTGTTCTCTACGCTCCTCTGCCTGTCTTTTTGCGGCTTCCCTTTCTCGAATTATCTCAAGGCATTCCGTCAGCTCATCTTCCTCAGCCTCCAGAGCACTAATAGCCTCGATCAATTCTGGTTTCCGGAGTGCATCAGAAACATCCAAACGCAACTCCTTTGCAAGCTGTAATAACTCCGCTTTACGCAGCAACTTCAAATTCATGGCTGTGTTCAGTGCGACCTTTCCTACTGTACACAACTATCTTGCCGCAGCCCACTTTGGCGACAACAATAGTTCGAATTACCAGTTACGCTTCCCCCACTGAAAAAAGCCTGGCAAAACTCAGCAGACAAAGCCCCGCACTCACCACTCAACAGCCAAGAATTCCGCGTAGACCCTCGCAAACACTGCATCTGGTTGCGGCCTGGCAGACGAGACGGCTCGTGGATCCTTGTCGCAGCTCAGCCCTCGAGTCGTCGAAATGACTGCAGCATCCCACCGCTGCCACCAGTTGTTATGGGGGGTGTCTCTTGACCGCCGCCGTCAGCAGGTTGTGCTCGTAACTTTCATCAGGACCGACGAAAAGGGAAGTACCGGCGAGACGGCGCAGAACAGCAAATCAAAAGAGTTTAATACTACATAGTTAGACCAAAGTGGACATTCAACGGTAAGAAGCCGAGGAGCAGAGTTCCGGCAGAGTCTCAATCCAGACTGCTCCACCCAGTCTCTCCCTGCGCGTTTTTAAAGGGTTCCAGACGCTTGTGTGACGTCAGGCGCCTCCAGACATGACCAAATATGGATCACCTTGTGTTCGCACCACCTACCACGCCACTGGTCACGCCACCGATCACGCGACTGATCGCGCCACGGATCACACCACCGGCGTTCCCACACTCAAGAGCCAGGTGCGAATGAGCCATGAGCTCACCGCGTTCTCGCGCACAGCACATGACGACCTTCGCGGCAGCAGCGTCTCAGGTTCCTCGGCGTCTGGGCATACACTTCTGCGCCTCTACCCCCGATACGTTTACAGGCCCGGGAGCGTTCGCACGCTGTCCGTGGTCTTGCATTTGGGCCCAAAGGGGTTCGCGTAAAATGAAGCGTAACACTGGCCGGGCCTGGGCCCCACCTGCCCGCCTTCACCTCATATTCCCGGACGTGTTACACAACCTCCCACTGTCGGTACTGCGGCACTCACCCGGCTACGCTTCCGCATATGCTCTAAAGCGTTCATAATTTATTCTAAACAATAACTTAGTGAAAGACTGGTACGGCTTTCTGCTCACCCACAGTAGAGTACCGAGTACTCTAAATTGTTTAACACTTTTTTTTTAAACAACAGCATACAAGTACGCATGCTCCGCATGGTTCGGGTATACGTTTACGGTCTTATAAGCGTGAATTTGGGCTATAGGCATGGCTAGACGTGTAAGATAGACGATGAAGTCGGAGAGAAATGTAGATCGCCGCCGTGTATAACGCCATCCCATGTTGTTTGATTCCCTATAGTGACCGGAGTTGGCCACGCTGGCGTGACATCGAAAACGTCGTAGCGTCGCCTTGCATGCCCGTGCAAGGTGTCCGCAGGAAATGTTTCCCTACGTGAAATGAATGAGCTGCGCTCGATGGCGCATGTTTGTTACGATGCGGACAATGTCGATTCATTCAGTGATATTCCGCAGAGAACAGAGTTTCTTGCTAGGGAATCTGAATCAGAATGTGGTGGCAGTGAAATATTGCCGTAATAATGCGTGGTGCAAGCGCCCATAGCTATCGTGCGTCAGAACATAGGATAATCGCGCGCGCACGCGCACGCGCACGCACACACACACACACACACACACACACACACACACACACACACACACACACACACACACACACACACACACACACACACACACACACACACACACACACACACACACATATATATATATATATATATATATATATATATATATATATATATATATATATATATATATATGACTTTGTTGTTTAAGGCGTTAACCCGCTACAAAAGGTACACACGCTACTGCGCCTGTTTAGATTTCTATTGAGCGGTAACATTTACACGGGGGCTAACCGCAAGAGAAACACTCTTGCACTTACGTTTACGTGCACCCTAACGAGCGCCAGGTAGTCAAAATTGATTCCTCACAATGGCGTGCCTTTATAACAGAAGTTTTGAAAAAGGAGGCCACAGAATTCGGTCAATTCAACTTAAGCTATGTTATGTAAGTTAGCTGCAGATGCGGTAAAATTAGCCACAAAAAGTGACTGTTTTGCTGTATACGAGCGAGAGGGAGTGACGTCAGAAAAGGAGAGGGAGTGACGTAAGCAGAGAAAGGCTGTCCTTCACGAGCGCCCTGCAGTTGCAGTCTTGCGTCATTTCTTCACCTCATTCGCTACATCCTAAACAGTTTTTTTTTTTCACGTGCGACGCGACAGTTTATATGAGCTGTAATACGGGCTATAACGCTTCAACGAGCTGTAATAGTTCGCGTCCGGTGACAAACATGGTTGCGCCAAGCCGCACGCCTTTTTGCGCCGGCAGTGAAAGTCTGACAGCCACGCTACAGACAACTGCAGCGTGGCTGCAGAAAAATGGGGAATATACAGAGAAATAGACAGGAAAATAGAGATAGAGAGAGAAAGAGACTACCCACACACGTGCTCCCAACTAAGGCTGCTCCCGTTCCTTAACTCCTCCTCCTCCTCCTCCTCCTCCTCTGGTTATTGAGGCTGGAGCTTCTATGACGATTGATAGATGCGCATGAAAACCGGAGAGCCCACAATAAGGGTGTTTCAACGTTTAAAAAGTTATGACATTTGAGGGGGCGCTTGTTTTTGTTCGTAAATATAGGCGGAAGTATTTCGATTCGAAAGGTGTACGTTGCATGAAGCACCAACAGGACGACGCCCACATCACGTTCTACAATGCCATCTGTAGTCGAGACAAAGTGTACTTGCGTAAACAAAGCGTCCGTACGTTATGCTGGTAGGTTGTTGAGAGAGTGCAGATATGTAAACAGAATATGCAGGAGCAGCGCCTTATCTATATATGCGATTCAATCCTAGACGCGTGCTTGTTTCGAAGAGAACATGTACGTTTACCGCAACTTCCGTGATGCATCGACATCAATGTCCAGTCTTCAAAGGAATATATCCCGAATTATTGAATTATGTATAAGGTGGTATAGTTTTTAGACAGGACACTTACTTAGGCATTCGACTTTATAGGGAGAATTTGGATGACGTCAAAATATACGCCACTTTGTTGTAGGCTTGACAGCTTCTACTATGTTCTGGATGAATAATAGATTGAAGGCAAGTGCGGCTTTTATTGTGCTGGCAGGGTCATAAGGCTAATTAAACAAAAAAAAATTGGCAGCATATCCACGGACTGAATGATGGAGAGTGGGGCGAAGCATCCGTCCATCCATTCGTTCTTGCTTCCGTCCGTCCATGCGTCCGTCTGTGTGACCGTCCGTGCGTCCATTCGCCCGTCCGTGCGTGCGTCTGTTCTTGCGTCCGCACGTCCATCTGTGCGTCCATCCCTGCGTTCGTCCATGCATCCGCCCCTGCGTCCGTCCATGCGTCCATCCGTCGGTGCAGCCATCCGTGAGTCCGTCCATGCATCTGTCTGTGTGTCCGTTCGTCCATCTATTCAACACTCCAAGTACCACCACCATCATATATTCCGCTTACGCACCGCCATCCAGCGGACATTCCAAGGACTAAACGAGAGGTGGCACACGCACACTTTCTTACGGCTTGCGCTTCGGGTCGACTTCCCACCTTTAACCACCTCGAGTTCATGGTATATACTAGTTCACTGTATTCATGGCACTGCGGCCCAACGCTCGCTAAACCTTTCTAAACCTAGGAGGTTACGCCCAGCGAGTATAACGTAGCAACCCTTTCTTGTCGGATAGTGCTCAATGTATACATGCCAATGGCTGCTAAGGGGGAATGAGAGACAGGAGAATTCGGCTTTTAGTTAACGCGCACGCTGCGAATTTTTTATTGTTCAACAACGCACAGAAGGAATATCTCACCGGCAACACCTTGGAGATCAAAATGTAAGACTGGTTACACACTACGACTACTACTACGACTACGAGGTGTGAGCGGGTGCCATTATAAGGAGCTTCGCCCCTTAAAAAAAAGGGGGGGGGGGAATACCCGGCCTCCAAGGAATGCTCATTGGCGTAGCTGCCATACGCGGTCCTCGACCCAGAAGAACGCGGGAAATTTCCTACTGTGCTGCAAGGAACGAGCATTGGCGTGCCTGGTACGCAGTCGGCGTCTATCGAAGAAGGGGCATAGAGGGGCGAAGTGTGCAGGGAGGAGCACTGGTGTTTCCCACAGACACATTATAACTCCTTATGTGTTTTTAGAAAAAGCTTTTAACAATATAGAGTATCTACTTTTTATTGTGTTTAGGAAAAGTTGTTAAAGATTTAGAACACTTGGTACTCTACTAAGGGAGAGCTAAAAGCAGTCCCACGGGCTTTGCATTATATGCAGGAATGTGTGTTTATACAGGAATGTGTGTTGGGAAAGAGTTCTTAACAATTCATAGTACCTGGTACTCTACAAAAGTAATCCAGAATAAGCCTACATCAAAACTTTGTATATGCTTCGTTAAGTGGCGTTTCAAATAGATGACTTCATTGTAGAGATGCCCGTTTGTGTCTCTGGTTCAGGTAAGAAACTTGGGCGCCTTGGTAAATGTATTCAAGGATTCTGGCACCGCTGCTAAGTCGAACGTAATGTTTCAAGCAGCAACGACGAACTTTTTACTCATTACTTTACGAACTGGTGGCGAGCAGGGGGACTTTGTCAATTTTCGTGGTGCATAATCGTTTACGATGAACCGTGGCGACGACACCACACTTCAACAAGCCGACGCCCTAAACATCCTTGCTGCGCACACAAACGAGGCACACAACGAGCAACTTGACAGAAACAAATGCAGCGTTTGTATGTCGTTTGTTCGTGCTTCTAAATTTTGATAAGGCATCTATACCAACTAGTCGACCTATCTACCCTTGCAGAAACAACATGACAACGTTGATCACGCTGGGCACAGACTATCTAGTTTGAAGCTTAGCTAACAACTTAAAATATTAAAGACTAGCTTATAGACGAAGCGTACAGACCACACTTTTGTGCTTCCTCTTGTGCGAAGATCTCGTAACTTATGGTATAACTTCTTGAGAATGTTCCGTCACTTCCACCTCCTGAAGAAGAATAGTAAAGGTTAATTGCTGCGCCGCTGAGCCACATTTATTTATTTATTTATTTATTTATTTATTTATTTATTTATTTATTTATTTTTAAAATACTGCAGAACCATTCCAGGCCCAAGCAGTGGGGATGCATACTCAAAATACGCAGGTAGTAATAAAAAAAAAACCATCATCCATTAAAACAACAAAATAGATACAATGTACATGCATACATATATATATACATACACTTGAATGCCAACCACTGTAATAGGAACAAAAAAGGAGAGAAGAAGAAAAAAAAGTAAAACGATTGATAGGTAGAACAACTACGACAGCGTGCTGTGTACGCCTACAAGCAATAAAGTAAGTGCCGACACAAAATACCACAGCTCTCTAAGCATCTGCAAGTTTGATATCACTAGCGAAAAATGAGCCAAATACTGTAATAATAATGGGTCAACAACCATTGAGAGTGAGAGAGAAAAAAAGGATTGTTTCTGCATAACAAAGTATTAACAAATCATGACATCAAAAGAGGATACTGCTACGTCCTGTTTAGTTATTTGTTGTACTGGCTCAGCGCTATGTAGCCATGTCGATGGGAGCGCGTTCCGTTCGTTTATCGTGCGTGGAAAAAAATGAAAATTTGAAAGCATTAGTTTTGGTGCTTAACCGGGTTAGACATTCAGCACGACGGTGCATGGTTTGTCGGGTTGAAAGAGGTGGCACGTAATCTTCTGGTTATAACGCTAGTATTCTGCGTTTGAGCTGGAAAAAAAAAAGAACTGTACCTTCCCCCGAAGCTGAGATATCTTGATACCGTGTCGACTCATTAAGCTGGTTGGGGAGCCAGTCTGCCGATACTTTGATAAGATAAATCATATAGCTTCCCGCTGAATCCTTTTCTTTTCGTGTGTAGATCTCTAACACTCACGGCATGTTGAAGCTGCGGTCTAATAAGTGATAATGATGATAATTGCTTGCCTCAGCTTGTGCTCGGCTTAGCTTGTTTCTGAGAAGACAGAGTTTTCGAAAGGAGGATGGTGAAATGTTCGATATGTGTGAATTACAATTCAGCGTATTTGTTATAGTTATCCCTTGTCAATTGTAGTTTGTAGGTTTGGCAAGTGGAATGAATGCTTCTGTTTCTGATGCCATTGTCATTAAGCCTATTCTGTTTTTTTGTAAGGTGGCAGGCCGGGGATGTCTAACCTTGCGATTATGCCCCTGCGATGCATTTAGTTTATAGTTTCACATGTTTTCTACGGTTGACGTGACGATCTACGTTTTTCGTTTCCGAACAGGGACGTTAGCCTGTGTGGATATCAATACCATTATAGTTTAGTCTTGACATTTACTAATGGAGGGCCTGGCTTTATCGATCACAGACTCATTTGTCTTCTATTTAGAGCTGCGCACTTGTGTATAGCGCAGCTGTGGGTGTCAGAGCACCATCGCGGATATTCTGAAGGCAATTTTAAAGAGGTAGAACTAATGAAAGAAAAGAAAGAAAAAAAGCGAGGTAACATACAGCGAAAAGGAGATAGAAAAAGAAGCAACAGTATACTCTGGTCTCTTATGGTTACCAGGGTAGATGTACAATATGCGCAATCACTGTTCCTTTTTTCATCCTCATGGACTCGTATTCCATTGGTAATGGAGCTCCTCGTTGAGGATCTACAAGCAAGCTGTGCGAAACTATCTCATGTGCAATTCTAACTTATAGGATCATCTATTCTATCGTATTCATACTGCCTCCTGACTTGACCATGATGAAAAAAAAAGACTAAAAGACGGAAAACTAGAAAAGCATCAAAACTTTCCCATTTCGCACGAGGAATACTTTATTGTACCTTTATCCTAAAATAAATCAGGAGGGCTCGTTTCTTTGTTTCGCACAACCTTAATGAAGGCGACCAAATAAAGAAACCAAGAAACTTAAACGGCACGTCAATTGTACTGTTTTAAGGGCGCCGTAGTAATAGTGATAGATGTTTGAAGAAAGTGAAGTGGAGATAACTTGCCGCTCGCAAACACTAAACCTGCAATCTTCAGAAGGTTACAAGTTCGGTCCCTGCCCTGGGCAAGTTATCTCCACGTTACTGTCTTCCCGTCAATATCACAATTATACCACGACGCATTTAAAATAGCACATTTAACGACACCAATACATTTCTGTCTCCCGCTCACCCGCTTATCTTCTCAGTGGGAATAGAGTCAGTTACCCTTGATGACCAACGATTATCCTGCCTACGCGCTACGTTAGGTGGGCAGATGAGATTAGGAAGTTTGCGGGTATTAAGAGGCAGCAGCAAGCACAGGACCGAGTTGATTGGCGGAACATGGGAGAGGTCTTTGTTTTACAGTGGGTGTATCATGTTGCTGATGATGCCGATATATTTCTAGAATTCCTTATCTTCTGGCATTCACTGACCTTTATACTGTGCAGTTTCACATTGTTTTAAAGCGAGATTTATTTTTCAGGCAGCTTCAGAGTGATACTAAAGCCTATTGCTGTTCGGTGAGCGAAAATTGAGAACAAACAAGGGAAAAAACTAAGCTAATGACATGGTTCAAACCTAAATAAACTTCTTCCTTCGCTTCCCCCGTCCATCCGCTCCCTTAAAAATTGACATCACATGATAAAGGCTGCCAGTAGTAAGCTTTTTTTATGCTCTTCCAGTATTTGGTTGCCGTGTTTTCTATACTCAAGACACAGTAATGTGCCCGGATTACTCGAACAGCTTCTAAGGCGAACGTGTGCGAAAGCCCGAGCAAGTGATATGCTTGGTGATGTAATAGACCGCGTGACCCGCAATAGTATGTCCGGCGAGTGACAGGGATACAGGGCACGTCCAGATCACTGACAAACACAAGAGGTATACGTTCAGACAAATGGAAATACTCGCATGCTATAAGGCGAACGTTCCTCTTTCTGTTTCGAGATGTCCGAAACGAAACGAAAGCCTCCCCTTAATGCAGCGTATATGGAAAGTTTCGTGAGCCTAGCCTCTAAGCACATTTCTAGGAAATGGCGACTGAACTTTATGGTCTCGGAAAAGCGATGAGATCAACCGGATTGTTTTCGTTCGTGGGTGCGTGAATGGGTGAAAAAAAAGGACAAAGAGAAAGAGATAGAGCTAGGGGAAAATGAAAAAGGATGCATCCCACAAGGTCATAGAAATGACACGTACAGGCCATATGCGGGTGTTCGATGCGTCAGTTGCAATGACAGGCAAAAACTAAAAGAACAAAGTGGTGTCGTGGCCGAAGAAACACACTGTCAAGTCGAAGACGAAGCCAAGGAGTTCGTGTATTGACCAATTGATTAGGGCGAAAGCAAGAGCGTTGCCTACGTCTGTCGCCACTCGACGAACAATAGGAAAGCCTTCCGCGTGGGATGACGTCGAAGGCGGTGACCACACCCCGACGGGGTGTGGATCCCAGGCATTGCGAGTTTGGAGTCCCAGTGTGAGAACAGCATAAAAGCCACTACCCTCCTCTTCCCTCCACTACGTCGGAAGCAGGGACAAAAGGGGCACGTTTCCCACTGTCTCTGTGTTCGCTCTGGGTCACTCTTCCCGCATGATTTCACAGAAGGGAGCAAATACGCCTACTCAGCTAGCCATCGCTGTTGAGATTATCTCGGGGATTTTCCTATCTTGCGTTTTGTTATCTCAATGTGAAGAAAGGGATGTTTGAGGGTAGGAGTCCGGTGAAGTAGCATCCAAAAAATAATAAAAAAGAAAACAACCTTCAAGCAAAACAGCAAAGAGTATGAAAAAGGGAGCCAGGCAAGGACAGGAAAGGGCGGAAAGGATCTGGCGGATTGACCTCAATGATGTGGAGGTACAGTAGAGTACAGCCTAGAAACACCGTGCGTTGAATTGGGATTGTTCGCATAGGCGTCACAGGATTCGCCTTCAGGGTGGGCGAAGGTTCATGGCAGTGCCCCCCCCCCCTCCACCTTTAGGTCAATGTATGGGGCAGACTTTATGTTTCCTTTCCCCATCTTTAGGTCACTAAGAAAAGCAACCGCTTCCCCCTTACCCCCCCTCCCCACCATGTGTGTGATCGTTCGAGTAGGTTACTAATTATACAAGGCTACACATCAAAGAGCGAATTTCAACCGTAAACCATCACGCCTTTTCAGTTTGTTTATTGTATGGTAGAAGTTCGTTTATTTGCCACTTTGTTTAGTTATGCATGAGCCGAACAGCCTGCATTTCCATCGGGAGCCAGTGGTGATAGTCACACAGCGTTTTCCTCAAACGAATGAAAAAAGGAAGTTTGAAGATGCCTCCGTGGAGAAGCAGATCAATGAAGCTTGACTATGCAGTGACAACCAAGGGCCAAAGGGCGAAATCAAGTCAAATCGAACCAATTTGCTCTAGTATCACACTCGGTGCTTCAGCGCCGTTTCAATGCGCGCTTCAACGAGAAATCGAAGATCGAGAAGCCGCGAGTGCGAACAACTTTTACGCGAGGTTCCAGTTGTGAGACTCTGACTCCTAATTAGCTTAGGGCGGGATCTGCAGATCCCGACACACTGCATGGTTTTAAGGGGAAGCGATGTGCAGAGAACGCGGAGCGTTGAAAAGGTGGAGGACGACGACGTCGACGACGCAGAAAGAAAAGCAATACAACTTGGCCTGAAAAAGAAAATAAATGCACGGAACTTAAAGGAACATACGAAGGAGTAGAAGGCAGACGAAAACTACGAGCGCTAAAGGGCCGCAGTATAGGCGAGCAACAAGAAACAGTGGCGAGTGGGATGGAGCTGAGAAATCGGGAAATCGATAGGGTGGTGGTGCTGGTATAGCTGCGGAAAGGTTTCGGGAGGGAGGGATGTGGAGGGAGGTGTAAGAGGAGGAGTGCGTCTCTGCCAACAACCTTGACGCCCGAAGTGGCGCAAGGACGGCAGTGGTGCCGCTGGTGGCGGTGGTGGTCCGAGAATGCTACTCAGACGAAACGGGCAGGCGAGATGCAGGACAAAAATGAACGGAAAAAGGAAGAACTGTCCCGCACCACGTGTATCACGGGGCTGCTGGAGGCGCGAGTTGCTAAAAAAATATATGAGTAAAAATGCAACACAGTGCGCTGCAAAGAGACGTTGCACAGAGAAAGCACAGAACTAAAAGCAGGCACCATCCATCTTTGGAAACGAGCAGGTCTTAACTCGCTTGTCCACGGCTTCGCACTGCCGGTGTTGCTGCTGCGACGCTGACGCTCGTCACTACACGCGTGTCGTGTGTACAGTGCTCGTATTTTTTTCCCCTTTTCTGCATCGTTTCCTCTTTGTTTCGACGCGCATGTGGTGCAGTCTTTGTCTTCCCAGTAGCGACGCCTGTTGTTGAAATGTATCCCTACCATTTGTCTCGTCGCTCTCCCCGTTCACGTTTCCTTTCGTAAGAAACTCGGCCGACGTAGGGAGCTTGGTGGAAGGCCATGAAGGAATGGTGGTTCTTAGCAAGTAACGACGCCTGCTGGATCGCGCTGTCTCCATCGAGCTCATGGTCGTTCTCGGGATTTGCCCCCCGAGAAAGTTTTTGAAGAGAAGTTCTTCTGGAACCGTTAGGGTGGGAGGCTCTCAAAATGCTGTCATTTCGAAAAAAGCGCCGCATCGTGCTTTCAAACATTTGTGTGAGCTTGCGTGCGTATACGTGAAGTTTTTTCAGAAGCATTCTCTAGGAGAGAGCCGGAAATTTTCCATGCATCTGGATGGACAGTGAGGGTTGTTTCTGTGACGGCTTGAGTCGCAAGATACAAGGGTCTATTACGTTAACTTGAAAGTTGAAGTAAAAGGCAAGCTGAGAAAGTAGAACCGATGTACACCAACCGGCAGCTGCAGAAAGACAGAATAAAGAAAAGAAAATTGCCGAAGTACGAGACGCTATTTCCGCATATCGAATGTCGTTCCGAGGTCGTATTTTGCCAGCAAACGCGGAGCTATACTTATCTACTTTTTCACCAAAATGACATTCTTCTTGTTTTGTTTTGTTTTGTTTTGTTCATGTTTTAGCGTGAACACTGAACACTATCGTTCACATTTGACGTCACCCCTGTTCATTGTGTTTCTGCGGTTTGTCAATTCTGGGTAAACGATGTCTACAGAACCAAAAGAAATTTCAGCCAAAGTCGGGTCACGTTGGCTAACTGATGACAAGTAAATAAACCAAACGAGAAACAAGACACCTTGTACAAACAACCTTGTATTCGTGGCCATCGCAAGATTTGCTTTTGACCATGAACCTCAAGCGCGCTCAAAATTCTCGAATCTGCGCAAGCACGAGAAAACGTGAAGTACGCCCTGCATAGGAAACGACAGATAAGTGTAATCTGGCGCACAATGGTCTAACAGCCGGTGGCTCAAACACGCGGGTCACGTGTGGTGTAAGAGCCCGCCCAAAGCTATGCTCGTACCATATTTTAAACATTTATTTTCATCATAAGCATGTTCGGGGGTTATAGAGACATGTCGGGTTTAAAACATTGTTTCCGTGAGGCATCCCATGTGGTCACCATGGGCTCAAGCGTAACCTTGAAACAAAAACAGTGTTTCAAAATCGGCGTCCAAATTTTAGTCACTTTGTAAATCGCGGTATCTACATGACCTTAGATCTAATCCTGGCCCCAAATCTTTGTCAGAAACGACCAGAATTCCGGCAAGCATAGGCGCGCGCTGAGAAGGGGAAGAGAGTGCGAAAGGGAGTCGCTCGCCTTAGCCATCTTAGAAGTGGGGGGGGGGGGGGGGCGCAAGTACTGCCCAATACATTGACTTAATGTAAGAGGGAGGTGCCAAGAGCCTTACTCCCCTCGCCCCTCTGGAAGGGATGACATTAATAACGCTCGAGAAACTAAAGGGAGCGGAAACAACACGGTGTTTGCGCGAAACTTTTCAGTGACAGCCGAAGCTATCGATCTACTTGCAGATTATGTACAGGTGGAGGTCACTCAGAGCGACATGCGTTGAGCGCATGTACATTGCAGCATAAAAATTACATCTTGCAACGTGAGTACTGATCTCGTCTTACAATTTGAACCGATCTTCACCGGAGGCAGCAGCATGGAGCTTTACTATAAGCGAACTTCAGCGCCAATCATCTTCGCGGAACTCTTAATTGTTCTTGGACCCATCATAATCGTGGAGGCATGATAGATGTTATTCCGGTCATCATCATCAACCTGTCTCTTACGAGCCTTAGCAACATTTTGCTTCAATGATATCACGTAGGAATGTGCGCGGAGCGACGTCTATATTAAGGATTTAAAATCAATCTATTTATTCAATCAGTCATAATCGAGTCTTTCGAATGTATAATCAATAGGCCCAGGCTCGACATCACATGACGGTGTCAGTTGACGGTTACAGGCTTAACATTACGCGAGCTTCTCTTTTCCTCCTGAGTTGTTGAGCCGTTCAGGGATGATTTGAGATTTATGTTGCGGCTAATATCTGATTTTTTTCCATTTTTTTTGCTGTCACTGCCGATGATAAATTGGAACATGTTTGTTCCAACGTTATAGAAGTCGGTTACTGAAATAGAGAGAGAGAGCAACACACTTTTTCTTTTTCTAAAGTTCTCAGAGGCTACAGTAGATGAAAGCTAATGTCTGCGGATATGTAAAGGGTTCTTAAAAGGTTATGCGCGTGGCCAGAAAAGTGAGCGCACCCTGAGGCACTTATGAATGCCGCCTTGTGTTCAGCCGCAATGCTTGCATTACAACTGAGCTTCGACACCTGCCGACGGCCAGAGCAAGGTGACGGTCTCTCTTTGTTGCGCAATCGGCTCTGACGAGGACTCTCATGCGTTGCGCACCGGATGCAAATTTTCCCAGGGGAAATTAATGTCGCGTACACAATAAACTCGGTTGTTCTCGGTTCGTGTCACCCGTGTCTTCACCTCTAAATACGTCGTGAAGGAAGACAGCTCCCCGTTCTTTTTTTATTATTTCATCTGTGGGCTTGTCTGTTTGTTTGTGTAGTCGAGTGACGGTACACCAACACCACAGGAAAGACGTGAAGTCACGTTAGGCGCCGTGAAGGTGCCTCGTGGCTCGTTTCACCACATCACTATACAATGCTATATACGTCAAAGATTGCGAAAGGAGGGCTTCCTTGCCCCGGGCGATTGCTGCGCGTGCATTAGGCAGATGCTGTCGAAAACTCTCCCATTCTTGCTTTATTGTCTTGCTGGCGCTGAGACGTGCTCCCAGCTAGGGCTGCATAAGTTGCGTCTTCACCTTTTCTCGTCCTCCTCCTTTCTTGCTCTCTGTGATTTTTTTTCCCTTTGATACCTTCTTTGTACCGTCCACACGACAAGTAATGTCGCGAGGAAGAAAAAAACAAAACAAACATCACGACAACTTACTCGTGAGAAAACCTACGCCACCATAGAGGCTTGTTCTTATTTTATGGGTTTTATTGCCAGCGATTGTATGTGCGCAGAGTACGAATTCAGTCGCTTCTGAAGCTAGCTTGCAAAGCATTTATTGTTTTCGGTGCACGTCAAGGCAAGATATAGGTTACTTAAATTCCACCGTGTCCGAACATACACATTCACAACGTACAAAAAGAGAGGTTGCCCCTGCTTCCTTTCAGGAAAGAAGTTAGGCTGCGCCCCTGTCCTGTATGTTACAGCGTGCTGCCAAAATCAATCGATCAATCGATCAAATATTTATTTAATTAATTACTGTCGTATACTGCATTTTACACGAATTTATGGCTCTCCAGAGGTACAAACACCGATTTCCGAGCTTACAGTTTTCGGTGGTGAAGGTTTAACAAACTGATTAAAATGCGCAGGTGTATTAATAATGCGAAATAGACGATATGCTACAAAGAAATACGTACTCTTTCAAAACAAAACGAAAAGAAATAAAGCTGGCAAGATTCCTTATGCATTCGCCCAAGACGGCTCTCCGGTGGAAGCCATATTATTTTTTTCTCCTGCCATTGTAATGATGCTGCCGTGCCCCCTTTTGAAAGCTTTATGCACCTAACGTGCTTTCGCACGGCCTCCAGGATCGGAGGCATTCCAAGCTTTCTCCACTGCTTCAGTGATCGGTGGTGCGATAACGACGATGTCGTGAGATTACGTCATAATGACACGCTTAGTGGCGTCATGGTGACTTCGTATGGTGGTATAGAGAGTGAGGTCATCCTGCGCACGCTCTTTGCACCACTCGTGTTGACAAGGTAGACGGGGAACGACAACAGTCAATCTTCGTGTTTTGATTAGGCGTGCTAGACTCCCCTTGAAAAAAAAAAAGATTCTCTTTTAAGCTTGCTGGGAAATTGAACCGGCGTGATTTTTTTCAGACAAGTAATGAATCTTGAAAGTATGCCCCGCCGCGATGGTGTAGTGGCTAAGGTACTCGGCTGCTGACCCGCGCCAAGCGATCAAATCCCAGCTTTGGCGGCTGCATTTTCGATAGAGGCGATAATGTGTAGGCCCGTGTGCTCAGATTTGGGTGTACGTCAAAGAACTTCACGTGGTCGCAATTTCTGGAGCCCTCCACTACGGCGTCTCTCATAATCATATGGTGGTTTTGGGACGTTAAACCCCACATATCAATAATAAATCTTGAAAGTAAAACGATCTCTCTACGGTTCTCACGGTTCACTCACAGATATATTTCGACTTACAGTAGGCACAAAAACTTAGTGGGCCAACTCGTTTTACCCGAAGAGATCAAACCAAAATATGATTCATGCCAACAGAGAAACATGAATTATGTAGTTAAAACAAATAAAAAAACGACGGTCATAATGGTCTATAATACAAAATAAAAGCGCAGCAAGATTCATCATTTTCGCTGCTGAATTTTCGTTCAAGGAGTTCACTGAGCAGCAATGGCAGATGAAGCACTTCCACTGGTTCCGTCCAAACTGCGTGAACGCGCAGCGTTAGGTCGACTCGCCTTGGAAGTACTGAATGGTCGAAAGCGAAAGCGAAAGGACCCTCGTCTGTATATTTTACTCCCTGTAACATCCTTTTATGACATGATAATAAACTGATTGATTGATTGATTGATTGATTGAAGCCGCACTAGCAGTATCGGAAAGACTCGTTAAGACGCAACCTTGCCGTGATATATAGCAGCACGAGCTCCAGTGATATAATCGGACGCAACTTCAGCACCAAAAAGGTAGAGAATTTGGACATTTGCTACTGGCCGACTTGAGAAATAAAAGACGACGGACCACGTGAACGGAGAAAAAGGATGAGTGGTAAACGTTTAAGTGCGTGTAACATGATTAGGATCCCGGCTTGCCATCCATCCACGTTTCGTATCGAGTGGCCACGCAGGGGTCAATACAGGCCTGAAACAAGGATAACAATGCTCAAAACCAGTGCAAAGTAAACCAACATGGTCTACAATAACACAAATTACAGAAATAACCAAGATTTAGTCGCAATAATTTTTAAAAAGTTGCGAAAAAATGCCTTTCAATAAAAGTGGCAGATCACACGTACAGTGGAAACTGACGATATATGCGAAGCACGAACCAGAAATATTGATATGCCACTTTAAATTCAGCACAACGTTACGAGGTGGAGGTAAATGATGCCGTACATGACTTCCGTGTCATGATTATCATGTTTAGATGTGTCGTTTACATTCGTCATATATTCACGTCACTTGATACCAAATTTATTATATGTGGAGCTGGCAAAACGGCCATGAGCACGCTATGAGCGTGGTATGAAATGAACGCCGGCGAGCACGCGCACCTTATCGCGTCGAAATGTGCTGGCGCCTTGAGTGTGGCATGTAGTCATGTTCTCACATGACACGCATCTCATGACTATCATGTCGGCACCAGTCACATACCTTCGTCATCCATTGACGTCACGTCATACCAAATTTGGCAAATGTGAAGCTAGCGAAACGGCCACGAGCGCATCATGAGTGTGGAGTGTAGTCATGTTGTTACACGACACGCATATCATGATTTTCATGTTTGGATGTGTCATTTACCTATGTCGTCGGTTCGCGTCGCGCAGTACTGAATTTGGTGCATGTGCAGCTATAGCGAAACGGCCGCGAGCGCATCATGAGTGTAGCATGTAGTCATGTTGTTACATGACACGCATCTAATGTTTATCATGTTTGCACCAGTCTCACACCTCCGTCATCCATTGACGTCCCGTAATACCAAATTTCATATAAGTGAAACTAGTGATACGGCCGCCAACGCACCATGAGGGTGGCATGTAGTCATATTGTTATATGATTCTCATGATTATCATGTTTCCACCAGTCAGATACATTCGTCATCCATTCAAGTACCGTAATACCAAATTTGGTATATGCGACGCTATCGAAATGGCTGAGAGCGCATCATGAGCGTGGCATGTAGTCATGTTGTTACATGACACGCATGTCATGATTCTTGTGTTAGGGTCTGTCGCTTGTGTTCGCCACGCAATCATGTCATACCATACCAGTTTTGCAACATCTCATGTAAACGAAACAACCGCAAAAGCAGCAAGGCCATGAAATGTAAATCATGACATTCATGACGTACGTGTCATAATTTTCATGTTATGGCTAGTCAAATACGTTCTTAATACAGTCATGTTATGCCATGACTGTATTATGTTTGGTATTGATACCATTATCCAAACAGCCAGGAGAGCTAAAAGTCATAAGCGGCCGATAGATAGATAGATACGCTCAAACAAACAAACAAACAAACAAACAAACAAACAAACAAACAAACAAACAAACAAACAAACAAACAAACAAACAAACAAACAAACAAACAAACAAACAAACAAACAAACAAACAAACAAACAAACAACAACAACAACAACAAAACAACAACAACGACGACGACGACGACGACGACGACAACATGCGATACGCATGCGTCGAATTTACATGAAGGCGGCTTGTTTCTTGAAACCAGAGCTTTCGGGCAAGACCACTTCACCACGATGCGCTTCTTTTATTCTTTCCCCAACTTTTTCGAAAATTTACATCCTCGGAAGCTAAGCATTTGAAATAACCGTCAACTTTCCCTGGACTACCCCTTTCAAACGACGAGTCGGTACAGTCAAATTGCAAGCTACTTCTCTTTTCTCCCAACCTTATTCGCAAGGCTAAGAAAATGAGTATTCGGTATTGTTTTTCTTGATCCACACAACCATAATAGAGTCGACGAGCAACCTATCAGGCCGCGTCACCAATTATTGTCACAATTCGAGCAACAACCACAAAAAACCTACAAAAGAAGAAAAAAAGAAAACCGGGCGCACATCTTTTTTGTCATCGAGGTGGCAGCTTACGGAACAGTATCCTTATACGGAATTTCGTGCTGCGGAGCACGTCTGCGCTTAAAAAGGGGGACTCCTTTTCTCTTATCCCAAGGCAACTGAGCAGTGCGAAGCACGGAGCCAGGCGGTGCAGTTGGCTGCCTAACGACGTCCTAAACGCACTCGTAAAAGGGAGGGCTCCCTGCCACACTCCGACCTTCTTCACTTGTGAGACGCACAATGGGGTCCACACATTCAGTAGCACTCAATCCCGTCCCGACTCTAAACCCGTAGCAGTACACACCATTGCATACCGCTTCCTTTACCTCACCCTGTAAGGATGTGCCGAGAAGCGCGGTAGCGATTAAACGCCGCGCTCAAGCACGCGCGCCTCGACGCGAGTCTGACTGCTTTCGTGCGAAAGGGCCACTTCGGCACCGTTGGCTGCACGAACAGTTAGCGGAAACGAAAGGGAGGAAGCCGCTGACGTGGCGTTGAGAGCGTGAACTGCCGTCTCGTTCGTCACGCATTTTACTTTTCGCGTTTACCATTTAAGCCTCGTCTCGCAGCGACGTTGATTTCCCACAAAAGAATGCATAAAGTTGTTTCTCTCTTTCTCTCTCTTCAATAAAAGAAGAATTGGTTTAATTACCGGGCACGGACATGACGCGCATGAAATTCCAGTGAAAGACCTCACCCTTTTCCCCGTTTAGGAAAGCCGATATATGTACAAACGGCTACAGCAGTAAAACGGTTTTTGTGCTACGGATTCGGCGGGGCCCTTTCTGTTCTGTTCTGTTATGTTCTGTTCTAACTGTTTTTGCTGTGGCGAAGTTGAGGTCCATATTGCCTCGGCTACTCCATATCAATAAGTTCTGCAGTGCAAAAAAAAATCAGCAAAAAATAATACTGAATGGTACCCAAAAATGAACAATAAGAAAAAAAAACCATAATGGCACACTAAAACCAGTTGAAATATCATGCCAATGCACAGTTTGCTTGCAGCAGTTCACTCGGTCATAAAATGTTCACACGCACACCTTTATTTTCTACTGCCAGTAATATGCACTAGCGCACCATTTCATACATGTCAACCCCTGTCTGTCTACCACCAGATGATTGCTGTAGAAATGCCCGTATATCATACGTACGCACTGGGTAATTAAAAAAAAAACCTTTATATCGACGGAAAATAAAATTATTTGTCAGCGTATATTGTAATAATCCCCCAGCACCTTGAAGTAGCATGCAAGGCGAGCAGCTAGGCTAACATGTCCACCACTGAAGCAGTTCTATCTGTCTCTATTGCATGTACACAGGCAGTTAGACTGGCGATTCGCAATCGCGTCAATACGAAGCCGTGCAATGCACAAAATGATCGCGCTCTCACACCGAGAGAGGTGATCGAAACGAGAGGAGCAAGGTGGACGATGGACAAGGCGGTAGGAATCGAGGTACCAGCAATCCCCACCCCCGCCGCCCCCTTCCTTTGCACGCACTGCAAATGGTTCACTTATCTATCCTCCGCCTCGCGTGCGCGGGACGATTGTTCCTCGCATGCCAAAGTGCCGTTTAGGCAGCAAGTGAGTATGCAACCCTTTGTTTCTGGCACTTTCAGCACTGCTATATAGTATTCGAGGTTACTGGGTGGAAGAGGGAGGTTCGCACCTAGGACTCTTGCTTCTTTCGGCCTGAGATTCTTTGCGAACACCGCTTTCTTTCTGGTACGGTGTGTTTTTTTTTTCTCTCTACATAGCCGAGGTCAAAGCGGTCTCGTCCCTAATACCCCTTCCACGCAGAGTCCTGCACACTACCTAGCCATTAGAAATTGTCCGTGGGCATGGATCTGTAGCTGTTCTTTTATTTCTTCATTTTCTTTAGTACAACGATGCGACATGTCCCGCTCGTGGCCTTGTTCGCCCTCGTCGACTGTGAATGGCGAACGCCCATAATGCGACGAGCTCTCGTCGATTCCGTGACCCTTCACCCGCCGTGGTTCGAGTTTCTGCTTCTGTATTTCTTTCTTCGCTGCGACACTTTTGTTGCGGTCGCGTTTATAAAGGAAACGAATAAGACGAGGAAGCGAGGTAGAAGAAGCGTGGCAGCGACGACTTCCAACCATTCAGATTCCCTTCGTTTGTCTCGGGAGTTTCTTTAGCGACAGCGACCTATTCTAAAGAGACGGGCTTTCTCATTGTCGCGGATCCCTTTTACCGCAAACCTGCAGAGATCGGCTGAGGGACGTGTTGTGCAAGGGTCATTAGGAACGTCCTTTCTCGTATAGTCCCTACATAAAGCACATCTTCGGAGCCTTTCGCCATGGTGCCTCTATCTAAGGCGCTTAATGTGGTGTTCTCTCCAGTTTAGAAATCACCGTGGACGTTGCCATTGATAGGAGAGAAAGTTCTCAAAGAGTGACTTACTGGATGGGCCGAGCAACATTCATCTCGTCAAAGGTGCCCTTGAAGATGCCATCAGCAAGGGTGGATGCAAAAAGTGCCCTCGCAAATGTTAGAAAAGCGCGAAAAAATGCTACAGATATTCAGGGAGGATGCTCAAAGATGGCTATGTCGAAGAACCACTTGCTTGAGATTGATTAGATGTGATGTACATCTCATTAAATAATTGATTAATTGATTGATTGATTGATTGATTGATTGAGTGGGTGACCAACCAACCGACCAAGCCTCTGATTGAATGACTGAGCAGAGACACTGTAAGATGATAAGAAATGAGCGGGCTGTGCACGCATGACAGTGTCTTCTTACTTGGGAATGTGCTTACGTTTTACATAATTTGGTAATCACTCTTTTCAGAGCCTCTTTAGCGTACACATTCTGACATTGAGAGAGCATCAAGATGCTGCCCATAAAAATAAATAACTTTTCTATAGCTCGTGTACGCTGTGGAGACTTGAACTTGTGGTGCATGGAATACAAATGACATTGTAAGACATTGTGAATTGTCATACAGAAAGACGTTGTGGCGATCGTGATAGGCATAACGACGGTACTAGCTGAAGATGCCACGAGAACTATCTTTAACATTTGGAATTGAAAAAAACAACAACAACAACTAAAAGTCCTCCCGGAGCACTTGATTAGTTGTCGTCCTTGCTTTCCTTCTGAGTGGACTGCAGTCCAGTCAGAATGAAACCATGGTTGTGAATTCGAAATCATGGTTTCGAATTCACACACATGCGGAGACCCGCGCTGCCCGCGTCGGATTTTGTCCTGCCAGAGGACGTGAATTGGCTGCTGCTGGTGCAGCTGATGTCGATAATGATGATGCGGGGCTTTCTTAGCATTGTCTTCATTCATGGCCTTTAGAAAACATAAGCGCACCCTCTTAAAGAGGCTCGATGCGTCACTGATCTTTCTGCGTGCGTTCTAGATGTGGCCCCCTTCGTGGAACGGAGAGACCGCCCCACGATTCGCTGACTGTGCCTATCTAGTTTCGCGTGAGCTACAAAATCGATGGGCGCTGCTTCTCGGAGTATTACAGGTTCTGCACGCGACTCGAGTTCCGCAGGTGTACTGCAGCAGTGCGGTGCGTGGCGAGAAGCTTCGCGTTCCCTCCTCCATACGCAAAGCACATACATGCACAAATGTTGATTGATTGATTGATTGATTGATTTGTGGGGTTTAACGTCCCAAAACCACTATTTGATTATGAGAGACGCCATAGTGGAGGGCTCCGGAAATTTTACATGCACAAATGTCAACGTTTCGCTGAAGCAACAACACGTAACTGACCTTTTCAAGAAAGATAGAGGTCATTTCATTCACTAACTTATATATTCTTTTAATAATTTAACTAACGCAGGAGCAAGTGACACGCTGCATCGTTCGCGTACAGAGCGGAGGTGGGTCGCGCACGGGGGTTTGAATCCAGAATAATTTTAAATTTTCAATGTGTGTGTGTGTGCACGCACAGGTGCAAACATATCAATTAGCATTCACAAAAGGTGGTTGTCCCCTCCTTAGCAAAAAATTTGGCTGCGCCCTTGTTCTGTACGTTGATGCGTGCTGACAAAATCAATCAACAAATCAATTACTCACTCACTCACTCACTCACTCAATCAATCAATCAATCAATCAATCAATCAATCAATCAATCAATCAATCAATCAATCAATCAATCAAAATAGTGGGGAGGTAAATCACGTTACATTTCATTTACTATTTTACACGGTGGGATGGGAAGAAATAGAATAAGAAAATAGAAAAGAAGGGATACACAGCACATATTTTGGAAGAAATAGAATAAAAAATAGAAAAAAGTTATACGCGGCACAGAAACATCTCTCATGTCTTACAAAGCTTTACGTACAACCATCGTACATAGATTCGAAGCATTGTGATTACTTAATCAATTGATTAAATAAGCGTGTCAAGTGCTATATCTTAACTGATTTGATATATTGATATGTGAAGTTTAACGTCCCAAAACCACCATATGATTACGAGAGACGCCGTAGTGGAGGGCTCCGGAGATTTCGACCGCCTGGGGTTCTTTAACGTGCACCCAAATCTGAGCACACGGGCCTACAACATTTCCGCCTCCGCCGGATATGCAGCCGCCGCAGCCGGGATTCGCTCCCGCGACCTGCGGGTCAGCAGTCGAGTACCTGAGCGACTAGACCACCGCGGAGGGGCTATACCTTAACTGAGTGCTCGAGAAAATTGACTATGCAGTCTATGATGCTAGAAGTTGCTAGCGTCTCATGTCCTTCTATGTACATAAATAAAAATAGAAAAAAATATCAGTGGCGCTACAGCTCCCGAAAATACGTCATAGGCATTAAATCTGTTGCGTCGATCGCGAAAACTGGCACTAATATGTATTCTTAAAAGTATGGCGGAAAACCATTTAATTAGGTCACTACTTTTTATTATCCTGAAATGAAGTAGTATTGCGTACAATAGTACGTGCGGCTCAGTCTAGCTCTTCATTTGGAAGAGGGTTACAGGTCAGTTCGCCCACGTGTCGTGCCTTGTCCACCTCTTTCTTTTGTAGTTTGCCTGGTGCATCCGCTTTGAGCGCTGAGATTGGCTACTCTGTGAGGCAACCCGCGCGTATTGGGCGATCCACTTAGAGAAATGCTCTGTTTCCCAGTAAGAGAAAAAACAAAGAAAGAAAGACTCCATGAATTCAGTCACGGAGAAGCGATACATTAAGGCATGAGTTGAATAGATTCGGTTCACAGATTATATTATAATTAAGACCCCGTGTAGGCCGTTGGATTAAGATAAATCCGCTGCAGGTATTATTTAACGTTTCCGTATTTCATCTCCATTGGAATGCACCGGGCGCCGGTGTCGCGCATGTTTGTGCAAAAAACGTATTAGCAGTGTTGTACGCCTAGTTATATGGCCCAGTGCGTAAGGTGAATCCTCGCTCTTCCGGCACAGTATCTATCTATCTATCTATCTATCTATCTATCTATCTATCTATCTATCTATCTATCTATCTATCTATCTATCTATCTATCTATCTATCTATCTATCTATCTATCTATCTATCTATCTATCTATCTATCTATCTATCTATCTATCTATCTATCTATCTATCTATCTATCTATCTATCTATCTATCTATCTATCTATCTATCTATCTATCTATCTATCTATCTATCTATCTATCTATCTATCTATCTATCCATGCTACGCAATGATGCTACGCTCCTTTAACCGACGGGTCCCACGACAGGGACACGTACATTGCAAGCACATCCATCAGTCCTTGAGTTTCACGGATCCGTATAGCTACATCCATCACTGTTTAGAATTCACTCAGTCTAATGCGATACCGGTAGTGGAGCGGGAACTCAGCCCCATGCTCACCTTCCAACTGCTTCCTCTTCTATGCGCTTCCTTTTACGCTCTACATCACAAGCTCAGCTCACTAGCTGGCTTTTGGCATTTCGGAAATCAAAACGGAAGTTACGCTATCCGTCATGCCACCCTGACAGCGCGACGGAGCACAGAGCGGCGTTACCAACAGGATCGGTCGGTAAATTGGGGATTGACTCTGAAATGGGGATCCATCAGAAGCACTGCTTGAGACAATGGCACCACTTTAAGATATCCTTATTTTTATCTTTTTGACGAACGACTTCGGTAACCTGTAGCACGTAGCACGACGTGTGATCGATATGACCATGTTTTTCTTTTTTTTTTAGAGGCGAAGCTCCTTATGGCGTGGCTTGTGCGTCCCTCGTAGTACGTAACCATCAGTGGCACATACCCGAAATAGGTATAACATTTGACCTCCAAGGTGGTGTCGGTGAGAGATTTCTTCTGTGCGTTGTTTAACAATAAAAAATAGTGCTCAATGTACATGCCAATGGCTGCTAATGGGGAATGAGAGACAAAAGCATTCCGCTTTTAGTTAACGCGCAGGCTGCGATCACCATTAGCAGCCATTGGCATGTACATTGAGCACTATCTGACAAGAAAGGGTTGCTACGTTATACTCGCTGGGTGTAACCTCCTTAGCTTTAGAAAGATTTAGCGAGCGTTGAGCCGCAGGGCCATGAATACAATGAACTAGTATATACCATGAACTCAAGGTGGTTGAAGGTGGGAAGTAGACCCGAAGCGCAAGCCGTAAGAAAGTGTGCGTGTGCCACCTCTCGTTTAGTCCTTGGAATGTCCACTGAATGGCGGTGCTTCTATATGGGGAATATATGATAAAAAGATGCGAGATGGTGGGACTTGGAGTGTTGAATAGATGGACGAACGGACACACAGACAGATGCATGAATGGACGCATGAACGGACGCAGGGGCGGATGCATGAATGAACGCAGGGACGGGCGCACGAACAGACGCATGGACGGTCACACAGACGGACACATGGACGGACGAATGCTTCGCCCCACTCTCCATCGTTCACTCCGTGGATATGCTGCCATTTTTTTATGAATGCTTACATTGCGGTGGACGCCGTGTAATCAAGTTTTGATGCTATTGTTTATTACATCCATAGAAATGGGAAGGTACGCCCCGCTGCGGTGTTCCAGTGGCTAAGGTACTCGGCTGCTGACCCGCAGGTCGCGGGATCGAATTCCGGTTGCGGCGGCTGCATTTTCGATGGAGGCGAAAACGCTGTAGGCCCGTGAGCTCAAATTTGGGTGCACGTTGAACAACCTCAGGCGGTCGAAATTCCCGGAGCCCTCCACTACGGCATCTCTCATAATCATGCGGTGGTTTTGTGACGTTAGATACCACGTATCAATCAAATCAAATCAAAGGAGAAAGTACAGCGTCATTAAAGTTTCGACACTAGACTGATAAATAGTGGACGAGCGTTATACGTGACAATCGTGGTGACCTATATGCTGACTTCAAATCGCTTTTTTAAACTTATTTATATCCTCATCAGCCTATAACTACGCCCAATGCAGTTACAATAGTTCTTGCGCTATATCGTCACGTCGTTTCTCATTTTAGCTACACTTTCACTCATTCTTGTAAACGACAGAACCAGTGATCAATGAAATCAATGAAACCAAATAGGACGCGAACGGCGGTTAATATCATTAGTCTTTCGGAACATACGAACACTGACGGCCACAGAAAACTTTGCGCCGGTTCTAATCAAACCTATTATCAACTGCGTCCGCACCTTATCTTCTTTTTCATCGCAATCGAAAAGACAATGCGGAATGCGAACGCATTTAAATTAGCCCGTATAAGTACATCAACAAGAAAAAAATGCGCTAAAAACGTGGACGGAGAGAGAAAAGAACATCACAAGCGCATACTGATCAAGGAATACCAACTCGCGCAACGATTCATGTCTTTTACGGATAAGTCGCAAGATAAAGAAAATACTTCGCAAAGCATATTGATAGTATTGGGTAGTGTTGGCGACTATCGTATGGCGCCCTTCGGCGTGTCGCTCTAATCTGCTGCGATAGCTGTACCAACATTTGTCGTGTGCCCTAACCACGGCGGTTCGCCTGAGCGCGCGAACATGCACAGTGGTTGCTTCCCCGTTGAAACGACGTCATACCGAAAGTGGACGGCCAGAGTCGCAGCCGATAGGGGTCGCGCTGTGCGGTTCATTAGCGGACCGCACTGTATAATGAACCTACGCTGATTGCTGTTTAGATAGATGGCGAGAGAATGGGAAGGGAATCGCGGTTACTGCTGACTCTATATTAAACGGTCTAATTGCGGAAACGTATCGTCTGCCCATGCTGTGAACGACATCGGCGTTTTGGTGAACCTCGGCTCTATCCCTCCTCCTTCATTTTTTCCCTACAGCAACAACGCCAACCCTTCCACTCCTTTGTCAGCCTTATATTCATGACCATACTCTCCTCTGACGAGGTTTCGATTTCTTGCCAGGCTGCCAGAAATATCGGGACGAGTTTCCAGCGTTCGCGATGCGACGCTTTAGGAATTTTAAATCGCACGTTTGTACACGGCAGGCGACGCAATATTGAGCGGCGGTCGTTTCGCAGTGCGGCTGTCAGTGCGCGTTTGTTCAACGCATGTAGGAGGGCTGTTCGCGAACGAACCGAGAAGCAGGGATCATTTGGAATCGCGATTCGTGGCCCGGATTTCGACGTGCATCCAGAACACGCGACGTTTAAAGAGGTCGCGCGATATTGCCCTTGTAAATCACCTTTTCGTCGCTGATTATGTTAAAGCAGTGCCGTTGGGACAGTCGTCTGTACAAAAAAAAAAAAGTGTCGTCGGGACAGTCGTCTGTACAAAAAAAAAAAAAAAAAAAACAGGCGTGTAATTCGCTGTTTCCCATGAGCTATTTTATTGACACCTTTGGTCCCTGCTTTTGTCTGCTTCCTTCCTTGGCTTTTTGTCACGGACTCGATCCCACTACCGGCCACCACTTCCAGACGCGTTCACAGACGCGCGCTGCCGCTCTGTGAGGCGTCCCGGTACGAAGCGCCTGTAAATGAGGCGTTTCGGACGCCTTTGGTCCTCTTTTACATAACCGCGCCGCTGGAAAACGAAATTGTGTTAGGTTCGTACGTGCAAATCGCCCAAAGCCACGTAATGAAATCATCGCGACCAGAAAGCGTTCGTGCTCATGTGCGCCCGCCACGTTGGCGCCTCGGTATATAGTTCCGTATAGTGAGGAATTAGTGAGGAATCCCCGTGTGACCTTTGAAGAGAGACTCGATCACAAGATCTATTATGCATTTACCTAAGGCGACTCGAAGGAAAAAGCTACCTTCTTGCTTTTCTGCTCAGCCGCCAGCAGTAACCCACGCAACCCCTACCCAACCTCCTGAAAGTTACCCCGCCACGGTGGTCTAGTGGCTAAAATACTCGGTTGCTGACCCGCTGGTCGCGGGATCAAATCTCCCGGCTGCGGCGGGGGGGGGGGGGGCGCTGCGAGCGCTCGATGGTGACGGACGCACTCCACATCGCCTCCGTAGATTTTATGCTACTTCTGCGGACATCCACCTCGGTACCCCTGAAACTTGGATTTATCGTCACCGCCAAGTTCTCCGCTTCGCCTAGACAACACCTTCGTCCAGGTGGGTCCAGTTTTGACAACTTGAGGGACGTCCTTCACTCCCGGCTACAACGCCGCCTCGCTAAGGGCTCTCAGCCCGGCGATGGCGGCCGCTAACGTGGTTACGGGCTATGATCCTACCTCAAGCCAAATGCTGTCCATGGAGATTTCATCCTCCGAAAACACTATGCCATCAGAAGATGAATACCTCGACGACATGGTGAGACTGTGGCAACGCAAGCAAGCGAAATCGAAGTCTGCGTCTCAACAACAACGAGACGCCATGGGGGGCCACCATTCCCCAGCCTTGCAAGGAATGCCGGCGCGCCATCCCTGTGGTGGAGGTGGTGTGCCTACCTCTGCTCCGTCCTCGCAGCCAGCGAAGCAACGCAAGTGGCGTCCGCGTCAAACTCCTCGCCTCTCTCGCGACGACTACATCGTAGTAGTGAAACCTCGCGTTCCCTGCGAGCTACGCACATTTGTCCCGGCCGATCGCGCGGGCGACGCTATCCGCAGCTACCTCGGCGACCGGACTACCACGCAAATTCAAGTGTGGCCAATCTGGGAACAGAACATCTTGGTCTGTAGCACCGCCATTTTGCCTATGGCACAGCGACTCCTCGGGGACTTCCAGCTGCAAGTGGGGGATCAGCAGCTGCCCGTTCGAGGCCACGCCAAGGCACCAGGGATACATGCAAGGGCGTCATCAACGTAAACCCTGCTGAAAGCCCGGAGAAGATAAAGTCTGAACTGTATTGGCCTCGAGGTACTATCTTTGCGGTCCGCTAACTCGGAGATTCCGCGGCGGCGGTGGTGACTTTCGAAAGCACGAAGTTACCCCGCTTCCTCTTCTACCACTGCGTAGCGACGTATATCCGCGCCTACAAGAAAACGGTCCCTGTTTGCACCAAGTGCGGTACCATCGGTCATCGACCACCTCAGTGTCCTCACCCCGCTCCAACCCAGTGTGCCAAATGTGGAACCCCCGCACCTGCAGGTCTCAATGCCCATGACTGCCACCCCAAGTGCCTCCTCTGCCACGGCGCCCATGAGACTGGGGCCAGTGGCTGCACGGCAAAATATCGAAAATATCGGAAACGCAAGCAGCCCTCAACATCTCCTCGAGCGACCACCTCATGTTCGTCACAGCCAGACAGCAGCACCAACCTGCATCATTCGGCTCCACCACTCCACGCCGACACTCAAGCATTCCCACCGCTCGAAGCACCAGCGGTGGTACCTCAGGTGAGCAGTTGGGCAGGGAATGCTGCTTCTAAGCCTCTCTCACCCCCTTCTGTCGATCCTCCTTCTCCCGAACTTGCGGCCCTTCGCCAGCAAGTTGCGGCACTTCAAAAGCAAAATTCTCTTTTAACTAAACAACTCGAACTCTTAAATAAGCGACTTCAACCCCAACAACAGTGTACTGCAAGGCCATCCGGTATTGCCTCCTCTGTCCAGGCGGCTACGCCAGCTACGTCCAAGCTTAGTCCTCGCGCTAAGTCCACTCACATTCAACCGCCGGTTCAAGCAGCCATGTGTACTCCAGCACTTGGAACCGGTGCCACATCTACTCCACAAGCTCTTGAGGCTCCGGGGGCACCTCAGGTTCTCTTGCCCGCTAACCAAACTCTCCCTAGCGAAGAGCGCACCCCGCGCGTAGAGGAACGCCTCACGCGCGTCGAAGCTTCGATTAATCACCTCCTCACCAGCTTCTCGGTCCAACGCATAGTAGTAGAGGTTACCTAGGCTATTCAAGCCTGGGCAGTCACCCAGTTTCAACCCAAGGCATCGCGTTCCCGCTCCTGCTCGGTGGGCAGTGAGGGTACAGCTCCACGGCGTCGTCGTAAGGTGGCTACCACCACCCCGCCGTCGGACCATCTGGCCTCCGTGCCCCTCCCTGCCCCTGAGGATTTCGAGCGGGACATGGAGGACCAAATATAAAACCTAAGACAGTCACGATGGCTACCAATCGTACGTCCCGTTCAAACATTGCGTCTAAATTCGAGATCATACAGTGGAACCCTGGAGGCTTCGGGAACAGGCGAAAGCGTTCACATCTTTCCCTTTTCCTCAGCTCACTTGGCTCTCAGCCGGCCGTCTTGGCGCTCCAAGAATCTGGCCCTGCTCCATTCCTTTCTGGATACTGCTCCTATGTAGGCGGCATTACCACATGCCTCCTCGTGCATAAAGCTTACACGGCGATACAGATTGACCTCGATCTGGATCTTCCTTACGACTACTGTATGATATCAGTGCTGTCTCAGCGGAGGGGCCAACCATCAATACATATCTTAAACGTGTACTGTCCCCCTCGCCTTGCGAGGGCTTCGTTTGCGCATCTCTTCCATCGGGCGCTGCGTATAGTGGCCCGACAACCACTGGTGATTGTCGTGGACTTTAATGCCCCCAGCCCTCACTGGGGTTACCACTACGAGAAGGCCCGGGGCATTGAGCTCAAGGAGCTCATTTCCTCGCTGAGCCTGACGCTTCTTACCGATCTGGCACAACCCACACGTTCCGGCAACTCGGTCACGCGAGACACATGCCCCGACCTCTCCCTCACCCGTCACATCCGCGATGCTACATGGGAAAATTTAGGCGAAACCCTAGGCAGCGATCAATTTTTACTCCGCATTTCGTTCACACCGCGGCAGAAAATGCGCCAACACTGGGGCCAAGCCCGTCTCACCGATTGGACTCAGTTCAGAATGCAACCATTCCCCGCCGGCCTCTCCTCGACCGAATATGCAGCGTGGGCATCATACGCTCTTCATATGAAACAAGCGAACACTCGCATCCTTGCAACCTCTAATTTGACTCCTGCAATCGATCCACACCTCCTACATCTTTGGCACGCTCGCCGCGGGCTCATAATGCGCTGGAAACGCAACAAACTTAATCGGAAACTTCGCGCTCGCATTGAGGCGCTCACTGCAGAGGCGGCCGCATACTCCGCACAACTTTGCGATGCTAACTGGGCAGACACCTGTTCGAAGGCTGCAAACCAGATGAGCTCTAAGAGTGCGTGGCGACTCTTTAGAAGCCTTCTCGATCCCTCCACCACCAGGGGAGAAACGCAACGCCAGCTCCACCGTGTTCTGCATGCCTTTCAGGGCACTACGGATGAACTCGCGCGAGAACTTTGTGACCGCTACATCTGCCGCACAATTGATCCCGCAGGCCCAGCATATACGTATTCCGGTGCCCCTAACACCGACCTCGACACCCCATACACGCTTTCTGATTTACATTTGCACTTACGAAAATGCGACGGGGCACGGCCCCTGGACGCGACGGAATCACAGTATCGCTCCTGGCAAATCTTCCCGACCAAGCACACCTCTCACTACTCCACCTTATAAATTCGATATGGGACGGTTCTCCGCTTCCAACGGAATGGACTACATCGGTCGTGACATTCATTCCCAAATCGGCAAAGTCCTTTAGTATTGAGGCACTGAGACCCATCTCACTTACGTCTTGCGCAGGCAAACTCATGGAAACCATGGTTCGCGAACGCCTTTCCGCCTACTTGGAGGCCAGGAGGACCTTTGCCGACACGATGTTTGGCTTTCGCCCGTATCTGTCGGCGCAGGACGTCCTGCTCCAGCTTCAACACGATATCATAGAGCCGACTACTATGCGCTATAACGATAAAGCCGTGCTCGCTCTCGATCTCCACGGGGCGTTCGACAACGTCAAACACAGCACTATACTCACTAACCTGTCTACCACAAACTGCGGGCAGAAGACTTTCAACTACACTCGCGCCTTTCTATCACATCGCACCGCCTTCATTCGCCTTAATTCTACCGAACACGGCCCGTACTTATTAGGCACGCGGGGTACACCTCAAGGGGCAGTCCTGTCTCCTCTGCTTTTTAACCTGGCGATGATGAACCTCCCCTCTCTTCTAAGCGAGGTCGAGGGAATACAACACGCACTATATGCGGACGATATCACAATCTGGACCAACACCGGCTCATTAGCCCAAATCGAAGAACGCCTGCAAAAGGCTGCCCTTCTGGTGGACACCTACGCAGGTTCATGCGGCCTGGAGTGCTCTCCAGCTAAATCGGCTCTTCTTTCAGTCTCTCCGCTACCGCCGCCTCAAATTTTTCTTCCGTCCGGGCCCGTCCCGTCAGTGCAAAATATTCGGGTTATTGGCCTTCACCTCACATCGTCCTTGGATCCAAAGGGCACAATAGCAGGCCTCAGACGCACCAGCGAACAGGTGAGCCGCATGATACGGCAAGTTTCTACCAAGTGCGGCGGCCTCCGTGGGTCTCAGTCCCTCCGATTGGCCCACGCGTTTGTGACCAGTCGCGCCCTCTACGCCTTGCCTTACCTTCGCCTGCGTCGTCGACACGAGCACCAGCTGGACGTCCTTCTTCGTTCAGTATACAAACGCGCTCTGGACCTACCTATTGCAACTTCCAACAGCCGATTCACGGCTCTGGGGGTACACAACACTTTTGCAGAGATGCGCGAAGCTCATCGCGTTAACCAAATCAATCGACTGTCGCAGACGCCTTCAGGACGCCGTCTTCTACACAGACTTGGCCTTAACCCGATATCTGACCAAGACCCTCTGCAGCCGGTACCAGAGCTCTGGCGTCAAAAGCTATGGGTGGAACCTCTACCCCGTAATATGAACCCCGACCTCCATCCTGGCCGTAGACTAGCACGCGCCGCGGCCCTTCATACGCGACACTCCGATCGTCCTGGTGTTTTCTACGTGGACGTCTCGGGTCCCTCCCCCTCGGGTCACTTCACGGCTGCCGTGATTACAGAGTGCAAACACGTAGATGGCCTCTCCTTTCGAGCAGACACAGTAACACACGCTGAAGAGGTTGCCATAGCTTTGGCCGCCTCTCACCCTGCCTCACGCACCATCCTGACGGACTCGCGCTCGGCCTGTTCTCAGTACCTTCAGAGTTCCATTGCTCCGCTGGCGGCTAGCCTACTACAGGCAGCCTCTTGGCGCTTTAACCCTCATCCCATTCGTATAGTGTGGACCCCAGGCCACTCGGGCCTGTCCGGCAACGAGGCGGCAAATGCCGCTGCCCGCGCTTCTCCTGTCCGGGCCGTGGCCCCTCCATGTCCCGAGACGGAATCTGGCAATACCAACCTGACGCGCTTTCGCGAAATTTTGGCTTATTACCGGGCTTCGCGCCGCCTCTACCCGGACCCCGCAGGCGGTTTGGAGAAAGCGGACGAACGACTGCTACGCCACCTGCAAACGAACACCTTTATCAGTCCGGCGGTCGCCAGGCACTTTTTGCCGGAAATCAATGGCACCTGCTCGACCTGTCATGTCCTCGCCGACACATATCACGTCGTAGCATCGTGCCCAGTTAATCCCGTCCCTTTTTCATCCCCTTTTCCTATCCCAACTAGAGAGGCTTGGGAGGAGCACCTGCTCGGCTGCTCTACCTTGGCTGCAC